>NC_057795.1:271362937-271662937 GCF_018294505.1 Triticum aestivum | reverse complement strand
ATCTTTATAGGATCTCACTTTTGCAAGTGGCCATGAAGGGATTGACAACCCCTTTATTGCGTTGGTTGCGAGTTCTCAGTTTGTTTGTGTAGGCGCGTGGGACTTTTGAGGAGCCTCCTACTGGATTGATACCTTGGTTCTCAAAACTGTAAGTGCATCTAGTGCCACCCCTAGTTGATTTTGGAGTATTGACGACAAAGTTGGTTGAGGGACTAATGCGTTTGTGAGAATTGCAGGATAACGCAGGTAGTGTCCCTCATTGATTCAGTTTACCTACCAGAGATGACCCCTAAAAATGTATGAAGACATTGACGACAATGGTGGTCTGTGAAGATATTCATATTGAAGACTATGACATGAGAAGACATTGAGTGAAGACTATGGAGCGCGAAGACTGTGTTGTTTCGTTGTTTCCTTTTCTTCTTTGTTGAGTCATAGGAACCACCGTACTGTTATGTGGGGTCCAAGTGAACAAAGTCAGAATGACTGAAGTGATGCTCAACCCAAATCCTATGTCTTCGAGCGAAGACAATGAGAGCAAATCTTATCCAGAGCTGGATGAGTCAGCTTTGCTTGTAGCCCATGTAAAGTTGTCATGTGTGTTTGAAATCTGACCGTTGGAACACGTGTCAGTTCCTTAGTGACCCAGGGTCATTTCGGACATATCAGGTCGGGTTGCCTTGTGGCTATAAATAGCCCACCCCCTACACCATAAATTGGTGGCTGCTCAGAGTTAGTTTACGGTTTTTGTCGTTTGAGAGCAACCCACCTCGAAGCCTTTGAGAGAGAGAAATCCTTGCGAGGACAAAGCCCAAACACCCAGAGCCAAAGAGTGTTAGGCATCACTGAAGTCTTTCTGTCTGAGTGACCTGAAGACTTATTACACTTGAGGACTGTGTATCCTCCAGCCGGTTAGGAGCCGCGTTCTGAGCACCCAAGAGTCATTGTGGATCGCCGGTGAACAAAGTATGTGAAGGTTCGGAAGTCTACCTTGAAGACTTACCAGAGTGATTGGGCGAGGACTATGTGTCCTTAGCTCAAGGGGAATAAGGTGAAGACGCGGTCTTCTGAGTTGAATCGCAGCCTCCCTGACCAGATGTACAGTTGTCACAGCAACTGGAACTGGTCGAACAAATCATGTGTCTTTAAGAAGTGACTGGTTCTATCCTCTAACTTCCTTTACCTTAAGTTTGTCTTCGTGAAGTCATTGCCTATTTGTCACACCTGTTTGACTTTATTGCTTGACTACAATCATTGATTGGCTTCATACTATCTTCCATTCTGATCCTTACAACCAAGCTGTTATTAGTCTTTGTACTTTCACATTATTGCATACTTGACTATGGTTTGCTTGTTGTAGTTTATCTTCCACTGCATATCAATTAGGTCATTTCTATTGTTTGTCTTCGAAACTTCCACGTTTTGAAGACTTTGATAAAAATCGCCTATTCATCCCCCCTCTAGTCGATAACTAGCACTTTCAATTGGTATCAGAGCAAGGTACTCCGTTGTTCTGTGTGATTCGGTTTAACCACCTGGAGTTTAGCTATGTCGATTGCAGGGATAATCAAAGTCTCCGCTGCTTGCCCCGTGTTCAATGGAACTGAATATCCCTACTGGAAGAATAAGATGCGCATGCATCTTGAAGCCATTGATGTCGACCTCTGGTATGTCGTCAAGAACAGCGTTCCCAAAACTGGTGAAGGTGTCAACCATACTGATGTCAAGAAGTTCATTCAACTGGACTCTACTGCAAAGAACATCATCTGTGGTCATCTGACCAAAGGACAGTATGGCCCTGTGAGTGCTCTGGAAATGTCAAAGCTAGTCTGGGACTGGCTATCCAAGGTCAACGAAGGCGTCTCTACACAGAGAGACCAAAGGATCAGTGTTCTTCGCAACCTCTTCAACCGCTTCAAGAGAAACGATAATGAAAATGTCCAGCTCATGTTTGATCGCCTCACCGACATCACAAATGAGCTTCAGGCTCTCGGCGCCACTGAGATTACCAAGCATGAAATCGTCAAGACACTACTAAGATCTCTTGACAGCTCCTTTGACACCCTTGCCCTCATGATACAAGAACGCCCTGACTTCAAGACACTCGATCCGTCTGATATACTTGAGAGGCTCAACACACATGAGTTCCAGCTTTCTGAGAAAAGAGATATCTATGGTCCCAACTATGGCCGAACTCGCGCTTTGAAGGCAAAAGTTGTTTCCTCATCTGAAGAAGAATCTGACTACGGTTCTGATGATCCTGAAGACATTGGAAAGGAACTCGCTATGCTTGTGAAGAAGTTCCAGAAGTTCACCAAGAAGAAGGGCTTCAGAAAGTCTTCACGATCTAGCTCAAGAAATGATGAAGCTTCCACTCATGACAACAAGAAGAGAACATGTCACAAGTGCAAGAAACCTGGACACTATATCTCTGAGTGTCTACAGTGGGACAATGAGAAGAAGAAGAAGAAGAGCAAGGAATATGATTCTGATGACAAGAAGAAGAAGAAATCTTCAAATTCTTCTTCCAAGTCCTCATCAAGGTCTTCATCTCATAAGAAGAGCTCATCTAGCAAGGCTCATGCTTTTGTTGCCAAGGAAATGGATTCAGAGGAGGAGTCTGCTTCTGAGGAGGCGGAGGTGGAGTCTGAAGAAGAGTCCGACCCTGGCGTTGCAAGTCTAGCTCTAGCCACAACCTATGTTGCCAAGTCCATCTTCAACACTGAAGACAATGACTTCCACACCAACGCTGAAGCTGATGACATGGACGATCCTGCTCCCACCTACTGCTTCGTGGCACGTGGTGCCAAGGCAAAATCATGTGATGCTTACTTTCAAACATCAAGTGAAGATGACTCTGATTGTGAATCCAAACCCAGCTACAAAACACTTGCTAAAATTGCTACTGAACAACAAAAGGCTATGGAACATACTCAAAAACTGTTAGACAAAAGCGATGACCTGTTGGATGCGGAAATGACACGTTCACAGTCCTTAGATGAAGACATAAAAAATCTTCATGCTAAGTACCAAGAACTTGAAAGTCTTCATGAGATGCTCTCAACCACTTATGAAAAGCTCTCCTATGATTATCTTCAAAGGAAGAAAGAGCTTGAGAAATTGAAAGCGGCTCATGAAGATCTTCAAAAGGAGAATGAGTCACTTCACGCTCAACAGATCAGTTCCGCTCAGGATGGATTTGAACCACCATGTCTAAAATGCATTGAGCGTGATAATGCTACCTCTGTTGCTGAATGTTCCACTGCTGCTGCTGTTGCATTGTCTTCAACTACTGATGTGGAAACTAACCCCTCTACGGAGGATACCACTACTATTGCTGATGAAAATGCTAGGTTGAAGACATTGCTTGAAACAGGGATGTATAAAAGTCTGAAAGGACATCAGACACTTTGCAATGTCCTCAAAAAGCAGATTCTGAACCGGAACCCTAGGAAAGAGGGTGTCGGGTTCGAGAGGAAAATGAATGTTGATGGTTCCTACTGGAAGCCTGAGCAGTATCCCAAAACCACATGGGTTGCTGCAAAGGAACCCTCAGTGGATCCATCCACCTTATCTGGCTTTACCTATGCTAATCCTACTATCGTTGATGAATCCTTTGATGCAAACTATAAAATGTTCAAAAATCAGAATGGTGAAGTGTTTTCCAGGTATATTGGTACTAACTGCAGGAATGGACCACCTATGAAGAAGATCTGGGTTCCCAAAAGCTGTCTTGAGAATCTTCCAGTGAATGTCATCATGACACCACCAGGGAAGAAGACAAATCCTAGACCTAAGGCGTCATATGGTCCAAAGGCTTCATACAGGACTCACCTGAGTCACCCTAACACCAATGTTTTGCAGGGAATTCATACTCAGACTTACGAATATGAGCGTGTGTCCTCAAACCGCTATGTTCACAGAACTAAGAACTTTTCTGCTTATTCATATGAGTATCATTCATCTCCTCCAAGGCTATTTGCTAGGGCTCCAAAGCCAAAGTTCTCAGATGCTGCACTTAGACTCATTGCTTCTAAGCCACCCCTGAAAATGCGGGTGCTGAAGAAGAATTAACTTTTTTTTTCAGAATAAGGTCTCCAGCCTGCTATCAAAGGCGTCTGATATTATTGCTGGGGACCTAAAACACATTAAGGACGCATGATAAAATGGTCTTACTATGTATTTCGTATGAGAATCGCTTACCAGTCATACTATGAGTTCTAACCTTGATCTAAGCTGTGATAATCCTTGTGTGCGTCAAATGCTTATGCTTCATGACATACTTTGTGAAGCCTATCCTCCTAACTACACTGTAGGGTATGACACCTCATGCTTCAGAATGGATTATGGACAGCGGATGCACTAATCATATGACTGGTGATCGAAGTCTTCTCATGGACTCAACCTTACGTCCATCAGACAAGAGTCACATCACATTTGCTGACACTAGTAGAAGCAAGGTATTGGGTCTAGGTAGAGTTGCAATCTCAAAGGATCAACACATGGATAAAGTGATGCTTGTTGAATCCCTAGGGTTCAACTTAATGTCTGTCTCAATGCTTTGTGACTTGAACATGATTGTGCTATTCGGAAAATATCATTGCCTTGTACTAATGGAATCTGACAAGTCTCTAGTCTTTGAAGGGTATCGGAAAGATGATCTATACATGGCAGATTTCTCAGCAGGTCCACAGCTTGCCGTATGTCTTCTTGCAAAAGCTTCAGATTGCTGGCTCTGGCATCGGAGGCTGGGGCATGCTGGCATGAGGAACTTACACACACTCGTCAAAAAGAAGCATGTCATAGGCATCGAGGGTGTCAAGTTCAAGAAGGATCATTCGTGTGGTGCCTGCGAAGCTGGAAAGATGACTAGGGCAAAGCACCCCTCGAAGACAATCATGACGACATCTCAACCCTTCGAGCTGTTACACATGGACTTATTTGGCCCTACTCACTACTCTACCCTCACAACAACAACTTGTCTCTATGGCTTCGTCATTGTTGATGACTACTCAAGATATACATGGGTGCACATAATTCTCTACAGGACTGAAGTACAAGATGTCTTCAGATGCTTCGCCAATCGTGCCATGAACAATTATGGCATCAAGATCAAGCATATCAGAAGTGATAACGTCACTGAATTCAAGAACACCGGGCTTGATCTTTATCTGGATACAATGGGAATCACTCATGAGTTTTCTGCTCCATACACACCTCAACAAAATGGCATTGTAGAGCACAAGAACTGAACCCTCATTGAGATGGCTCGAACAATGCTCGACGAGTACAAGACACCAAGAAAGTTCTGGCCTGAAGCTATTGATACAGCATGTCACATCATCAATCGTGTTTACATCCATAAGCTTCTAAGCAAAACATCCTATGAGCTCCTTACTGGCACGAAGCCAAATGTCAGCTACTTCAGAGTCTTTGGTGCTAGGTGTTGGATCAAGGATCCCCATCACAAGTCAAAAATTGCACCTAAAGCTCACGAAGACTTCATGCTCGGTTATGGAAAGGACTCGCACTCTTACATAGTCTTCAACCTCTATCACTAAAAAATCGTTGAAACTGTGGACGTGCGATTTGATGAAACCAATGGTTCACAAAGAGAGCTCCTGCCAAGTACACTAGATGAAGCTCCGTCCAGTGATTCTATCAAGCTGATGGGAACTGGTGAAATCATGCCTTCTGAAGCACAGCCTGAAGAGGAACTTTTCATTTCTGCACCAAACCAACCTGAAGACAATGCTCAGACCGAAGACAATCCTCCAAATGACGACAATGATCAGCAAGAGCAAGGTCTTCGTCCAGTTCATCCTCGTGTTGCTAATGAAGTACAAATTGAGAAGATAATTGATAGCATCAATGCGCCTGGTCCACTTACTCGCTCAAGAGCAACACAGTTAGCAAATTTCTGTGGGCACTTTTTGTTTGTGTCAATATCAGAACCCAAGAAAGTTGGCAAAGCCTTTATGGAACCTGAATGGATTCAAGCTATGCAAGAAGAACTTCAAAAGTTCAAGCTAAACAATGTTTGGGAACTTGCCAAGCGTCCGGACCCTCGCAAGCATAACATTATTGGCACAAAATGGATATATCGAAACAAGCAAGATGAGCATGGTCAAGTCGTCAGAAACAAAGCACGTCTTGTGGCTCAAGGATATACTCAAGTTGAAGGAATTGACTTCGATGAAACATTTGCTCCTGTGGCTAGGCTTGAAGCTATTCGCATACTGCTAGCCTATGCTAACCACCACAACATCTTACTATATCAAATGGATGTGAAGAGTGCATTCCTCAATGGCAAGATTGAAGAAGAAGTGTACGTTGCTCAACCACCTGGCTTTGAAGATCCAAAACATCCTGATATGGTGTACAAGCTCAACAAAGCACTATATGGCCTCAAACAAGCTCCTCGCGCTTGGTATGATACGATCAAAGACTTCCTGAAGAGCAAAGGCTTCAAAGCCGGATCCCTCGATCCCACACTCTTCACGAAGACATATGATGGTGAACTGTTTGTGTGCCAAATTTATGTGGATGACATTATCTTCGGCTGCACCAACCAGAAGTATAGTGATGAGTTTGGATACATGATGCAAGAGCAATATCAGATGTCCATGATGGGTGAGCTGAAGTTCTTCCTTGGTCTTCAAATTCGTCAGCAAAGGAATGGCATCTTCATATTTCAAGAAAAGTATCTCAAAGACTGTCTGAAGAAGTTTGGAATGCAAGATTGCAAAGGTTACACGACGCCAATGCCAGCCAAACACCATCTTGGTCCCGACGACAATGGTAAAGAGTTCGATCAAAAGGTATACCGCTCCATGATTGGTTCTTTACTTTACCTATGTGCATCTAGGCCAGATATTATGCTTAGTTTTTGCATGTGTGCTCGATTCCAAGCGGCACCAAAGGAATCGCATCACTTGGCTGTGAAGCGAATTCTTAGATATTTGGCTTACACCCCAACACTCGGATTATGGTATCCAAAGGGCTCAAGATTTGATCTGGTTGGATTCTCGGATGCTGATTATGCTGGAGACAAGGTGGATCGCAATTCTACATCACGCACATGTCGCTTTCTGGGACGATCACTTGTTTGTTGGTCTTCAAAGAAGCAAAGCTGTGTATCACTCTCAACTGCTGAATCTGAATACATTGCTGCTGGATCATGCTGCGCTCAGCTTCTATGGATGAAGCAAACTCTCAAGGACTATGGTGTCAATCTGAAACAAGTACCTCTCTTCTACGACAACGAAAGCGCCATCAAGATTGCCAACAATCCAGTCCAGCACTCGAAGACAAAGCACATTGAAATTCATCATCACTTTCTCAGAGATCATGTCATGAAGAAAGATATTGACATCATTCACGTCAACACTGAAGAGCAACTGGCAGATATCTTCACAAAGCCCTTGGATGAGAAAAGGTTTTGCAAGTTACGGTGTGAGCTAAATATCTTGGAATCCTCAAATGTCCTGTAATCAGGCACACATCCTAACACTTATGCATGTTGATGACTTAAGATGTGCAACACACCAAGTAAAGTATATCTTCAATCAATGAAGACTTACATTCTGAGTGTGAATACATTAACGTGGAATTTGACTTCGGAGCGCCACAATAATTGTGCGCCGTGTCTGGGTCTAATACTTCCTATACGGTGGGTAACGCCACCACCAAATTTCTTGGTTCGAAGTGTTTCACTCATGGCGTTATTGTTGCAATGTCTTTGCATTTGGTTTGTTTTATCTTCATGATTTGATTGCTTTCTGATGTACATACTAGTATTCTGTCCTCTACAACATTCACTTAAAGCTATGTCTTCCTTGTTGAATCTTTTGAACTAAGTGAATGTGATCGGACCCTAATCTCTCTATGCTTTCTATCTCAAACTCTATCTATCCAAATCATATGCATTCTATTGAAACTGTCGAATGTCTTCTCTGCATCCTTGTCAGCAGAAGACACAGAGACAAACATTAAGTCTTTTTAAATGATTCATCCTTATTGTTTGAAATCCGGAGAAGCCAGAACAACCGTCCGACAAACCTGGCGGGCGTGGGAACATGGGAAAACTCTTAGTATGTTGCATGCTTGCCACGTGCCCCTGAGATGTGAACAGCTAGGGGTACCTGCATAATTGCGCTATGCCACACACTTCCTTATAAATACATGTCCCCTGCGGTCAAGAAAACCTTCTTCCACCTCTCCACCTCGTCAAAACCCTAGCACCACCGCTAGCTCGCGACGACGCCGGCAACGAAGTGCTTAGTTGCCGCGACTTCTCCGACGACGTTCTCACGCCGGCCGCGGACATCGTCCTCTCCTCCACCGCCGTAGGTGTCCTCCGTCGCCAAGTTAGGGCACGGTGGATTGAACTGCTCGGCCTCCTATTCATCCCATCTAGCAGTTCTTCGTGTGGTAAATATAACTCTATTTTTACCATCTTTTTGATCCTCAATGATTCATCCTATTTACCAAAATTGGTTTCTGCCTATACAATGTTAGATCTATTCTGTCTGCATCTCATACTGCCTAGTATATTCACTTAAGCTTCATATCTAGTTAGATTCCTGACTTGTACTTATTCACGGATTCGTAAAAATCTAGAACCAACTATCAACATATAAGTGAATGTCTTCGCATCATGAGGTCAATGTCTTCAAACTGATTTTTCTTCAAAATCTTCTGAGAATGCATATGACCTCTTCCCCTTGCCTCGCATCTCTAATGCTGTCACAGGTACATGTCCGTGGGAGAATCCCTTGGTTCTCATAGTCTGCATTCGTTTGAAGAATTATTACATCAACACATTAACTCTCCTAAAGCTAGTTCCTGTTTGTCCAGCAAGCGAAAGCCTTTGAAGCCTTTGAACGTATTGAAGCCATTCAGTTTGAAGTTCATGGCTACAGAGAAATCAGTAAGGAAGGGTGGCAGACAGCGTCGAGGGGGAACATCAAAAGATTTGCCTGATGATCTTGCAGAAATTTACAAGACAGATCCAAAAGAGGATTATAATCAGCGCAAGACACGAATCCAATGGATTCGACGATATTGGGCTGAACAATGGTTCAAATACAAGTTTGTGACCCAGGAATATGCTGAGAAGAATACTATCAAAAGTCCTTGGGGTGATATTCTCTATCGAGGCCTTCCACCCAAGAACAGAGCTGAAGCTATTGCACAAGATTTCTATCCTTGTATGGTCCGTGGACCTCAGCCTGAAAATGCCGACCCATCATCATTGCTCTGGTATCGTGGCGATAATCTCTTCAAGCGCAACTTCCAGCAAGCAAAGGCATCGGCCAAGGAAAACAAGAAGTCATTGGGATTAGATTTCAACCCTGGTCCCTCTGCTCCCCGTGTTGATGGCTCACGTGATGCAGAACCCAATGTCATCGCCCCCTTTTCAAACCTTGATGGCCTCATCACTTACATCTTGGTCCAAGGTGCCAAAGTGGATCATTCTGATAATGATGCTAACACTGATGAAGCCCCAGCTCCTCCTCCAAAGCCGCAGAAGCTAAAGAAGACTAAGGCTTCACAATCAGCTGCACCTCCAAAAGCTTCACGTGCGAAGCCACTGGCCACTGCACCTCCTGAAGACAGTGTGCAGTCTGAAGATCTATCACGCATCTCCAAGAAGACGGAGAAGAAAAGAAAATCGTCAAGAATATTGATCAGACATTGACTCCTGCTGCCATTCTGCGTGAAGAGCACATTGATCTGTCCAGCGATGACGATCTTGCAGATGATACTCTTGAGCAACTGATCAAGAGCAAGGAAGAAGCAGAGATCTTTAATAATTTGCCTCTCTTTGATGTGGCAATCATCCATAACTTCATTGATGAGTGGTTTAACACCCCAAATCTCAGCTTTGATGATCTGCAACTTCCCATTGGCCTAAGCGTCTCCTTCAATGGCGCTATTGCTTCTGAGCTAGCTATTGCTCAGCGCATTGTTGAACTGAAGCACAAGATCAACTATGAGAAACCTCAGTTCAAGAAGCATGTGGCCAAGCTCAGCGTGCAAGATGTCAAAAACTTCAAGATCATGCTGCACGAGCTCAAAGAAGCCTTTCACAAGAAGCGCGAAGAAGCTCGAGGCTCTCAAGAGCGCAAGAAGAATCTGGCTGACAAGTGTGTGCTAGCCTACAATGACGCTGAGAAGCGCAAGGCTCATGGTCGTCCTGGCATTGACCCCAGAATGGCTGCAAAGAAGAAGAAGCTATCAACTGTCCAACCCGCACCTTCAAGACAGGATGAACCTCGCATAGTCTTCCGAAGCAGCATGACTGGCTCGAAGCCAAAGGTCAATGCAACCGCTTCAGAACAGAAGAAGACCAGGGCTGCCGAGGCTGAACCCAGAAAAAGGAAAAACACAGAAGCCTCTGATGTTGCTCCCTCCCAGAAGAAGCACAAAACCAAGAAGAATCAGGCTGCTCCCACAGAGCCCTTAGTTGTTGAACCTATCTCAATGCTTCGCCCTGCATCTGAACACCAAGAACGACGGATGATTGTTCATGAGCCTGCTTCCACAGAGGCTTATGAAGCTGAAGACAATCCATCAGTTGACCCCATCACTGCTGAAGACATTGGTCACCATGACAATGTTGAAGATGATGAAGTTCTTCCTCAGATCGAACACAACTTGGTGTCATCGCCTGTTCTCACGAACAGCGAAATCATCAGCATTGGTCGTCCTCTGACGCCAATTGCTCAGGATGCATCATGGGCTGATCACCCACAACAACAAGACTCCCCAAGTACTCCCCAACAACAACAGGTCACACCACCTGTGCAAGAAGAAGAGGATGAGGCCCAACCAACTCCATCTCCAAAGGCGTCGCTAGTCTTACAGAGGCTTCGCAAAGGACCAAGGCCTAAAGTCCCTCTTCCGAGTGTTCCAGAAGGAGAAGTGCACCACCAATCTGTTGCACGACAAGTGTTCCCAGAAGCCACTCCGACTGTGAATGTCTCCGTGTCTGAAGCCAAAGCTGTTGAAGACAATCCGGCTGCATCAGCCGATGACGAACAAGAAGAAGAACGTGTCCCTACTCCCCCCATTACTGAAGAAGCTGTTCCTGAAGTAAACGTGCCAGTGCCAGACCCTCCAGCTCATCAAGTGGAGGTTGAAAATCTTGAGGCTGCCACCACCAACACAAATGAAGCTCATGACGTAGTCATGGCTGAAGCAAGTGTGGAGCCTGCACCAACCAATATGCCAGAAGCCAATGTCGCACCTGCTCCTGAAGCTTCTATTGTGTAGCCTGAAGCCACTGTTGTTGCCACTGCTTCTGTTCCGCCACCAAGGCCCCATACAATTGAGCAAGCATACAACCATGGCCAGCTAATCACTGTCAAATGGCCCGTTCTGGTCCCTCCGCCTAATGTCTCTAGTCCTCAGTTTGATTATCATATTGAGCATAGGCCTCAGGTCCAGAAACCAAAGCCAAGACTGCCAAGGTTTCCAGGTACTGCCACCTCTACAGGGTCCTTCAATGCAAATGGCTTCAAAAGCCACAACACCTTCTTTGACAGCGCAAAGAACCCCTACTCAAGGCCAAGAATATCATCTGATCGTTTCTGGAGTCATCAGCAGCGAAGCTATTACTCCTGCATTCTGTATGATCAAGGGCGCATTTTCCCTCATATGCGCCATGACACCGAAGCCATTGCTGGACTGCCATGCTTAGAAGAAGCACTTGACTGCTTTCGTGATGCAGGTCTGCTCAGCTTTGTGACAGACAAAGAACATTGGAATGAGGAACTTTTGCTTCAATTCTATGCTACCCTCCACATTCGCGGCTACAACAGGGATACAAAGACATGGGTTCTCGAGTGGATGACAAGAAATATTCATCATGAAGCCAAAGCTCTTGACATCATTGAGCTTACAGGCTTATCCACTTCCGGAGAGCTGTACGAACCTGATTGTCAACTCCACCGCAATGAACTGGAGAGCATCTTCCATAAGCCAGAACCCAACATGAGCCAGATGTTGAGCATGATGAAGCCTTTGCCACATGATGCTGAATACCCAACAGAGTTCTTTGTTGATGACCTTGAGTACCTACCGCGCACAATATATCACATCATCAGGCGGACTCTATGGCCTATCAAAGGGCATTCATCAGCTGCAAAACTTGAAGGAGCCATGAAGACATTGGTCTTTTACATCCTCAATGGCATCAGCTTCAATGCACAAGAATTCCTCCTCCAGCAACTGGCTGCATCTGGATCTGACCTTTTTGGCCCGAAATTCTATGCTCCATGGGTCATGCGCCTCATCAAGCTACACTCTGCTATCAACTATCAACCCTCCGCTCGCAATCATCTGATCTTTCTACCGGAGGTTGATATGTCAGTTGAAGCCATATACCTTGAGCCTGTTAAGAAGCCTCTTTGTCTTCAAAATGCTGAACACCAAAGCTTCACTCAACCCATGGAAGGAGTCCAAGCAGTAACTCGTGTCCATCCAATGGCTGGGAACACTCGTCTGCCTCATCGTGCACCCACTGAAGCTACTGAGAGCACAATTGCGCAAAGGCCTAATAAGCGCTCTCGCATCCTAAATGACCGAGAACTTCTTGTGGCACTGCATCAGAAACAAGACAAGCATCACTTTTGGCTCAAGCGACAGATGCAAAGCCTCTTGGTGGACGTCAATCGCATTCGAAATCTTGCCACCAAGAATGCCTTTGTCACTCATGAGACCTGTCGTCTGCGCCGCCAACCAACAACGAAAACCCTGCTGCTTCACCTACTCCTCATGAGGACGAGTAGATGCTCTATGTCTTCAAACCTTTTTGGTCATTACTGACAAAAGGGGGAGAAGCATATGAGTTTGATAGTCTTCAAGCGGGTTCATATGGGCGGTTGCTTTACATTTTTCCTAGTGTTTACAACTCTTGCTTTTGAGACATTTCGTTCTTTGAGTTGTAACACTTAAACTCGATGGTCGTCTGCTACTTATTTGCTTTTCCATGTGCGATGATAACTTCCACACTAAGATCATTCTGTAGACGTCCATTTCTCATTATCCATGTCACTCTCTTAGTTACATCATTTCATGCATGATGAATTATCTTCATAAGTTGAAGAGGATCTCCACAAGTACAACCTGCCATTTGCATTTGCATTCCAAAAGCAAATTACTTATATGCACATCTTCAGGGGGGCCTTAGCCACTTATGAAGACAATATCCTATCCTTTACAATATCACATACTTTATCCCCGTTGAAAACTTCAACCAGTTTGTCATCAATCACCAAAAAGGGGGAGATTGTAAGTGCATCTAGTGCCACCCCTAGTTGGTTTTGGAGTATTGACGACAAAGTTGGTTGAGGGACTAATGCGTTTGTGAGAATTGCAGGATAACGCAGGTAGTGTCCCTCATTGATTCGGTTTACCTACCGGAGATGACCCCCTAAAAATGTATGAAGACATTGACGACAATGGTGGTCTGTGAAGATATTCATATTGAAGACTATGACATGAGAAGACATTGAGTGAAGACTATGGAGCGCGAAGACTGTGTTGTTTCGTTGTTTCCTTTTCTTCTTTGTTGAGTCATAGGAACCACCGTACTGTTAAGTGGGGTCCAAGTGAACAAAGTCAGAATGACTGAAGTGATGCTCAACCCAAATCCTATGTCTTCGAGCAAAGACAATGAGAGCAAATCTTATCCAGAGCTAGATGAGTCAGCTTTGCTTGTAGCCCAAGTAAAGTTGCCATGTGTGTTTGAAATCTGACCGTTGGAACACGTGTCAGTTCCTTAGTGACCCAGGGTCATTTCGGACATATCAGGTCGGGTTGCCTTGTGGCTATAAATAGCCCACCCCCTACACCATAAATTGGTGGCTGCTCAGAGTTAGTTTACGGCTTTTGTCGTTTGAGAGCAACCCACCTTGAAGCCTTTGAGAGAGAGAAATCCTTGCGAGGACAAAGCCCAAACACCCAGAGCCAAAGAGTGTTGGACATCATTGAGGTCTTTCTGTCTGAGTGACCTGGAGACTTATTACACTTGAGGACTGTGTATCCTCCAGCCGGTTAGGCGTCGCATTCTGAGCATCCAAGAGTCATTGTGGATCGCCGGTGAACGAAGTCTGTGAAGGTTCGGAAGTCTACCTTGAAGACTTACCAGAGTGATTGGGCGAGGACTATGTGTCCTTAGCTCAAGGGGAATAAGGTGAAGACGCGGTCTTCTGAGTTGAATCTCAGCCTCCCTAACCAGATGTACAGTTGTCACAGCAACTGGAACTGGTCCAACAAATCCCGTGTCTTCAACAAGTGACTGGTTCTATCCTCTAACTCCCTTTACCTTAAGTTTGTCTTCGTGAAGTCATTGCCTATTTGTCATACCTGTTTGACTTCATTGCTTCACTACTATTGTTGATTGGCTTCATACCATCTTCCATTCTGATCCTTACTACCAAGCTGCTATTAGTCTTTGTACTTTCACATTATTGCATACTTGACTATGGTTTGCTTGTTGTAGTTTATCTTCCGCTGCATATCAATTAGGTCATTTCTATTGTTTGTCTTCGAAACTTCCACGTTTTGAAGACTTTGATAAAAATCGCCTATTCACCCCCCTCTAGTCGATAACTAGCACTTTCAATTGGTATCAGAGCAAGGTACTCTGTTGTTCTGTGTGATTCGGTTTAACCACCTGGAGTTTAGCTATGTCGACTGCAGGGATAATCAAAGTCTCCGCTGCTTGCCCCGTGTTCCATGGAACTGAATATCCCTACTGGAAGAATAAGATGCGCATGCATCTTGAAGCCATTGATGTCGACCTCTGGTATGTCGTCAAGAACGGCGTTCCCAAAACTGGTGAAGGTGTCACCCCTACTGATGTCAAGAAGTTCATTCAACTGGACTCTACTGCAAAGAACATCATCTGTGGTCATCTGACCAAAGGACAGTATGGCCCTGTGAGTGCTCTGGAAACGTCAAAGCTAGTCTGGGACTGGCTATCCAAGGTCAACGAAGGTGTCTCTACACAGAGAGACCAAAGGATCAGTGTTCTTCGCAACCACTTCAACCGCTTCAAGAGAAACGACAATTAAAATGTCCAGCTCATGTTTGATCGCCTCACCGACATCGCAAATGAGCTTCAGGCTCTCGGCGCCACTGAGATTACCAAGCATGAAATCGTCAAGACACTACTAAGATCTCTTGACAGCTCCTTTGACACCCTTGCCCTCATGATACAAGAAGGCCCTGACTTCAAGACACTCGATCCGTCTGATATACTTGAGAGGCTCAACACACATGAGTTCCAGCTTTCTGAGAAAAGAGATATCTATGGTCCCAACTATGGCCGAACTCGCGCTTTGAAGGCAAAAGTTGTTTCCTCATCTGAAGAAGAATCTGACTACGGTTCTGATGATCCTGAAGACATTGGAAAGGAACTCGCTATGCTTGTGAAGAAGTTCCAGAAGTTCACCAAGAAGAAGGGCTTCAGAAAGTCTTCACGGTCTAGCTCAAGAAATGATGAAGCTTCCACTCATGACAACAAGAAGATAACATGTCACAAGTGCAAGAAACCTGGACACTATATCTCTGAGTGTCCACAGTGGGACAATGAGAAGAAGAAGAAGAAGAAGAAGAGCAAGGAATATGATTGTGATGACAAGAAGAAGAAGAAATCTTCAAAGTCTTCTTCCAAGTCCTCATCAAGGTCTTCATCTCATAAGAAGAGCTCATCTGGCAACTCTCAAGCTTTTGTTGGCAAGGAAATGGATTCAGAGGAGGAGTCTGCTTCTGAGGAGGCGGAGGTGGAGTCTGAAGAAGAGTCCGACCCTGGCGTTGCAAGTCTGGCTCTAGCCACAACCTATGTTGCCAAGTCCATCTTCAACACTGAAGACAATGACTTCCACACCAACGCTGAAGCTGATGACATGGACAATCCTGCTCCCACCTACTGCTTCGTGGCACGTGGTGCCAAGGTAAAATCACGTGATGCTTACTTTCAAACATCAAGTGAAGATGACTCTGATTGTGAATCCAAACCCAGCTACAAAACACTTGCTAAAATTGCTACTGAACAACAAAAGGCTATGGAACATACTCAAAAACTGTTAGACAAAAGCGATGACCTGTTGGACGTGGAAATGACACGTTCACAGTCCTGAGTTGAAGACATAAAAAATCTTCATGCTAAGTACCAAGAACTTGAAAGTCTTCATGAGACACTCTCAACCACTTATGAAACGCTCTTCTATGATTATCTTCAAAGGAAGCAAGAGCTTGAGAAATTGAAAGCGGCTCATGAAGATCTTCAAAAGGAGAATGAGTCACTTCTCGCTCAACAGATCAGTTCCGCTCAGGATGGATTTGAACCACCATGTCTAAAATGCATTGAGCATGATAACGCTACCTCTGTTGTTGAATGTTCCACTGCTGTTGCTGTTGCATTGTCTTCAACTACTGATGTGGAAACTAACCCCTCTACGGAGGATACCACTACTATTGCTGATGAAAATGCTAGGTTGAAGACATTGCTTGAAACAGGGATGTATAAAAGTCTGAAAGGACATCAGACACTTTGCGATGTCCTCAAAAAGCAGATTCTGAACCGGAACCCTAGGAAAGAGGGTGTCGGGATCGAGAGGAAAATGAATGTTGATGGTTCCTACTGGAAGCCTGAGCAGTATCCCAAAACCACATGGGTTGCCGCAAAGGAACCTTCAGTGGATCCATCCACCTTATCTGGCTTTACTTGTGCTAATCCTACTATCATTGATGAATCCTTTGATGCAAACTATAAACTGTTCAAAAATCAGAATGGTGAAGTGTTTGCCAGGTATATTGGTACTAACTGCAGGAATGGACCACCTATGAAGAAGATCTGGGTTCCCAAAAGCTGTCTTGAGAATCTTCCAGTGAATGTCATCATGACACCACCAGGGAAGAAGACAAATCCCAGACCTAAGGCGTCATATGGTCCAAAGGCTTCATACAGGACTCACCTGAGTCACCCTAACACCAATGTTTTGCAGGGAAATCATACTCAGACTTATGAATATGAGCGCGTGTCCTCAAACCGCTATGTTCACAGAACTAAGAACTTTTCTGCTTATTCATATGAGTATCATTCATCTCCTGCAAGGCTATTTGCTAGGGCTCCAAAGCCAAAGTTCTCAGATGCTGCACTTAGACTCATTGCTTCTAAGCCACCCCTGAAAATGCAGGTGCTGAACAAGAATTAACTTTTTTTTCAGAATAAGGTCTCCAGCCTGCTATCAAAGGCGTCTGATATTATTGCTGCGGACCTAAAACACATTAAGGATGCATGATAAAATGGTCTTACTATGTATTTCATATGAGAATCGCTTACCAGTCATACTACGAGTTCTAACCTTGATCTAAGCTGTGATAATCCTTGTGTGCGTCAAATGGTTATGCTTCACAACATACTTTGTGAAGCCTATCCTCCTAACTGCACTGTAGGGTATGACACCTCATGCTTTAGACTGGATTATGGAAAGTGGATGCACTAATCATATGACTGGTGATCGAAGTCTTCTCATGGACTCAACCTTACGTCCATCAGACAAGAGTCACATCACATTTGCTGACACTGGTAAAAGCAAGGTATTGGGTCTAGGTAGAGTTGCAATCTCAAAGGATCAACACATGGATAAAGTGATGCTTGTTGAATCCCTAGGGTTCAATTTAATGTCTGTCTCAATGCTTTGTGACTTGAACATGATTGTGCTATTCGGAAAATATCATTGCCTTGTACTAATGGAATCTGACAAGTCTCTAGTCTTTGAAGGGTATCGAAAAGATGATCTATACATGGTAGATTTCTCAACAGGTCCACAGCTTGCCGTATGTCTTCTTGAAAAAGCTTCAGAATGCTGGCTCTGTCATCGGATGCTGGGGCATGCTGGCATGAGGAACTTACACACACTCATCAAAAAGAAGCATGTCATAGGCATCGAGGGTGTCAAGTTCAAGAAGGATCATTTGTGTGGTGCCTGCGAAGCTGGAAAGATGACTAGGGCAAAGCACCCCTCGGAGACAATCATGACGACCTCTCAACCCTTCAAGCTGTTACACATGGACTTATTTGGCCCTATTCACTACTCTACCCTCACAACAACAGCTTGTCTCTATGGCTTCGTCATTGTTGATGACTACTCAAGATATACATGGGTGCACATAATTCTCTACAAGACTGAAGTACGAGATGTCTTCAGACGCTTCGCCAATCGTGCCATGAACAATTATGGCGTCAAGATCAAGCATATCAGAAGTGATAACGGCACTGAATTCAAGAACACCGGGCTTGAACTTTATCTGGATACAATGGGAATCACTCATGAGTTTTCTGCTCCATACACACCTCAGCAAAATGGCATTGTAGAGCGCAAGAACTGAACCCTCATTGAGATGGCTCGAACAATGCTCGACAAGTACAAGACACCAAGAAAGTTCTGGCCTGAAGCTATTGATACAGCATGTCACATCATCAATTGTGTTTACATCCATAAGCTTCTAAGCAAAACATCCTATGAGCTCCTTACTGGCAAGAAGCCAAATGTCAGCTAGTTCAGAGTCTTTGGTGCTAGGTGCTGGGTCAAGGATCCCCATCACAAGTCAAAATTTGCACCTAAAGCTCACGAAGGCTTCATGCTCGGTTATGGAAAGGACTCGCACTCTTACAGAGTCTTCAACCTCTATCACTACAAAATCGTTGAAACTGTGGACGTGCGATTTGATGAAACCAATGGTTCACAAAGAGAGCTCCTGCCAATTACACTAGATGAAGCTCCGTCCAGTGAATCTATCAAGCTGATGGGAACTGGTGAAATCATGCCTTCTGAAGCACAGCCTGAAGAGGAACTTATCATTTCTGCACCAAACCAACCTGAAGACAATGCTCAGACCGAAGACAATCCTCCAAATGACGATAATGATCAGCAAGAGCAAGGTCTTCGTCCAGTTCATCCTCGTGTTGCTAATGAAGTACAAATTGAGAAGATAATTGATAGCATCAATGCGCCTGGTCCACTTACTCGCTCAAGAGCAAAACAGTTAGCAAATTTCTATGGGCACTTTTTGTTTGTGTCAATATCAGAACCCAAGAAAGTTGCCGAAGCCTTTATGGAACCTGAATGGATTCAAGCTATGCAAGAAGAACTTCAAAAGTTCAAGCTAAACAATGTTTGGGAACTTGTCAAGCGTCTTGACCCTCGCAAGCATAACATTATTGGCACAAAATGGATATATCAAAACAAGCAAGATGAGCATGGTCAAGTCGTCAGAAACAAAGCACGTCTTGTGGCTCAAGGATATACTCAAGTTGAAGGAATTGACTTCGATGAAACATTTGCTCCTGTGGCTAGGCTTGAAGCTATTCGCATACTGCTAGCCTATGCTAACCACCACAACATCTTACTATATCAAATGGATGTGAAGAGTGCATTCCTCAATGGCAAGATTGAAGAAGAAGTGTACGTTGCTCAACCACCTGGCTTTGAAGATCCAAAACATCCTGATATGGTGTACAAGCTCAACAAAGCACTGTATGGCCTCAAACAAGCTCCTCGCGCTTGGTATGATACGATCAAAGACTTCCTGAAGAGCAAAGGCTTCAAAGCCGGATCCCTCGATCCCACACTCTTCACGAAGACATATGATGGTGAACTGTTTGTGTGCCAAATTTATGTGGATGACATTATCTTCGGCTGCACCAACCAGAAGTATAGTGATGAGTTTGGATACATGATGCAAGAGCAATATCAGATGTCCATGATGGGTGAGCTGAAGTTCTTTCTTGGTCTTCAAATTCGTCAGCAAAGGAATGGCATCTTCATATTTCAAGAAAAGTATCTCAAGGACTGTCTGAAGAAGTTTGGAATGCAAGATTGCAAAGGTTACACGACGCCAATGCCAGCCAAACACCATCTTGGTCCCGACGACAATGGTAAAGAGTTCGATCAAAAGGTATACCGCTCCATGATTGGTTCTTTACTTTACCTATGTGCATCTAGGCCAGATATTATGCTTAGTTTTTGCATGTGTGCTCGATTCCAAGCGGCACCAAAGGAATCGCATCACTTAGCTGTGAAGCGAATTCTTAGATATTTGGCTTACACCCCAACACTCGGATTATGGTATCCAAAGGGCTCAAGATTTGATCTGGTTGGATTCTCGGATGCTGATTATGCTGGAGACAAGGTGGATCGCAATTCTACATCACGCACATGTCACTTTCTGGGACGATCACTTGTTTGTTGGTCTTCAAAGAAGCAAAGTTGTGTATCACTCTCAACTGCTGAATCTGAATACATTGCTGCTGGATCATGCTGCGCTCAGCTTCTATGGATGAAGCAAACTCTCAAGGACTATGGTGTCAATCTGAAACAAGTACCTCTCTTCTACGACAACGAAAGCGCCATCAAGATTGCCAACAATCCAGTCCAGCACTCGAAGACAAAGCACATTGAAATTCATCATCACTTTCTCAGAGATCATGTCATGAAGAAAGATATTGAAATCATTCACGTCAACACTGAAGAGCAACTGGCAGATATCTTCACAAAGCCCTTGGATGAGAAAAGGTTTTGCAAGTTACAGTGTGAGCTAAATATCTTGGAATCCTCAAATGTCCTGTAATCAGGCACACATCCTAACACTTATGCATGTTGATGACTTAAGATGTGCAACACACCAAGTAAAGTATATCTTCAATCAATGAAGACTTACATTCTGAGTGTGAATACATTAACGTGGAATTTGACTTCGGAGCGCCACAATAATTGTGCGCCGTGTCTGGGTCTAATACTTCCTATACGGAGGGTAACGCCACCACCAAATTTCTTGGTTTGAAGTGTTTCACTCATGGCGTTATTGTTGCAATGTCTTCGCATTTGGTTTGTTTTATCTTCATGATTTGATTGCTTTCTGATGTACATACTAGTATTCTGTCCTCTACAGCATTCACTTAAAGCTATGTCTTCCTTGTTGAATCTTTTGAACTAAGTGAATGTGATCGGACCCTAATCTCTCTATGCTTTCTATCTCAAACTCTATCTGTCCAAATCATATGCATTCTATTGAAACTGTCGAATGTCTTCTCTGCATCCTTGTCAGCAGAAGACACAGAGACAAACATTAAGTCTTTTTAAAGATTCATCCTTATTGTTTGAAATCCGGAGAAGCCGGAACACACCTCCGACAAACCTGGCGGGCGTGGGAACGTGGGAAAACTCTTAGTATGTTGCATGCTTGCCACGTGCCCCTCAGATGTGAACAGCCAGGGGTACCTGCGTAATTGCGCTATGCCGCACACTTCCTTATAAATACATGTCCCCCGCGGGCAAGAAAACCTTCTTCCACCTCTCCACCTCGTCAAAACCCTAGCGCCACCGCTAACTCGCGACGACACCGATGACGAAGCGCTTAGCTACCGCGACTTCTCCGACGACGTCCTCACGCCGACCGCGGACATCGTCCTCTCCGCCGCTGCCGTAGGTGTCCTCCGTTGCCAAGTTAGGGCACGGTGGATTGAACTGCTCGGTCTCCTATTCATGCCATCTAGCAGTTCTTCGTGTGGTAAATATAACTCTATTTTTACCATCTTTTGAATCCTCAATGATTCATCCTATTTACCGAAATTGGTTTCTGCCTATACAATGTTAGATCTATTCTGTCTGCATCTCATACTTCCTAGTATATTCACTTAAGCTTCATATCTAGTTAGATTCCTCACTTGTACTTATTCACGGATTCGTACAAATCTGGAACCAACTATCAACATATAAGTGAATGTCTTCGCATCATGAGGTCAATGTCTTCAAACTGATTTTTCTTCAAAATCTTCTAAGAATGCATATGACCTCTTCCCCTTCCCTCGCATCTCTAATGCTGTCACAGGTACATGTCCGTGGGAGAATCCCTTGGTTCTCATAGTCTGCATTCGTTTGCAGAATTATTACATCAACACATTAACTCTCCTAAAGCTAGTTCCTGTTTGTCCAGCAAGCGAAAGCCTTTGAAGCCTCTGAACGTATTGAAGCCAATCAGTTTGAAGTTCATGGATGCAGAGAAATCAGTAAGGAAGGGTGGCAGACAGCATCGAGGGGGAACATCAAAAGATTTTCCTGATGACCTTGCAGAAATTTACAAGACAGATCCTGAAGAGGATTATAATCAGCGCAAGACATGAATCCAATGGATTCGACAATATTGGGCTGAAGAATGGTTCAAATACAAGTTCGTGACCCAGGAATATGCTGAGAAGAATGCTATCAAAAGTGCTTGGGGTGATATTCTCTATCGAGGCCTTCCACCCAAGAACAGAGCTGAAGCTATTGCACAGGATTTCTATCCTTGTATGGTCCGTGGTTCTCAGCCTGAAAATGCCGACGCATCATCATTGCTCTGGTGTCGTGACGATAATCTCTTCAAGCGCAACTTCCAGCACGCAAAGGCATCGGCCAAGGAAAACAAGAAGTCATTGGGATTAGAATTCAACCCTGGTCCCTCTGCTCCCCGTGTTGACGGCTCACGTGATGTAGAACCCAATGTCATCGGCCCCTTTTCAAACCTTGATGGCCTCATCACTTACATCTTGGTCCAAGGTGCCAAAGTGGATCATTCTGATAATGATGCTGACACTGATGAAGCCCCAGCTCCTCCTCCAAAGCCGCAGAAGCTAAAGAAGACTAAGGCTTCACAATCAGCTGCACCTCCAAAAGCTTCACGTGCGAAGCCACTGGCCACTGCACCTCCTGAAGACAGTGTGCAGTCTGAAGATCTATCACGCATCTCCAAGAAGACGAAGAAGAAAAGAAAGTCGTCAAGAATATTGATCAGACAATGACTCCTGCTGCCATTCTCCGTGAAGAGCACATTGATCTGTCCAGCGATGACGATCTTGCAGATGATGCTCTTGAGCAACTGATCAAGAGCAAGGAAGAAGCAGAGAACTTTAATAATTTGCCTCTCTTTGATGTGGCAATCATCCATAACTTCATTGATGAGTGGTTTAACACCCCAAATCTCAGCTTTGATGATCTGCAACTTCCCATTAGCCTAAGCGTCTCCTTCAATGGCGCTATTGCTTCTGAGCTAGCTATTGCTCAGCGCATCGTTGAACTGAAGCACAAGATCAACTATGAGAAACCTCAGTTCAAGAAGCATGTGGCAAAGCTCAGCGTGCAAGATGTCAAAAACTTCAAGATCATGCTACACGAGCTCAAAGAAGCCTTTCACAAGAAGCGCGAAGAAGCTCGAGGCTCTCGAGAGCGCATGAAGAATCTGGCTGACAAGTGTGTGCTAGCCTACAATGAGGCTGAGAAGCGCAAGGCTCTTGGTCGTCCTGGCATTGACCCCAGAATGGCTGCAAAGAAGAAGAAGCTATCAACTGTCCAACCCGCACCTTCAAGACAGGATGAACCTCGCATAGTCTTCCGAAGCAGCATGACTGGCTCGAAGCCAAAGGTCATGTCAACCGCTTTAGAACAGAAGAAGACGAGGGCTGCCGAGGCTGAAGCCAGAAAAAGGAAAAACACAGAAGCCTCTGATGTTGCTCCCTCCAAGAAGAAGCGCAAAACCAAGAAGAATCGGGCTGCTCCCACAGAGCCCTTAGTTGCTGAACCTACCTCAATGGTTCACCCTGCATCTGAACACCAAGAACGACGGATCAATTTTCATGAGCCTGCTTCCACAGAGGCTTATGAAGCTGAAGACAATCCATCAGTTGACCCCATCGCTATTGAAGACATTGGTCACCATGACAATGTTGAAGATGATGAAGTTCTTCCGCAGATCGAAAACAACTTGGTATCATCGCCTGTTCTCACGAACAGCAAAATCATCAGCATTGGTCGTCCTCTGACGCCAATTGCTCAGGATGCATCATGGGCTGATCACCCACAACAACAAGACTCCCCAAGTACTCCCCAACAACAACAGGTCACACCACCTGTGCAAGATGAAGAGGATGAGGCCCAGCCAACTCCATCTCCAAAGGCGTCGCCAGTCTTACAAAGGCTTCGCAAAGGACCAAGGCCTAAAGTCCCTCTTCCGAGTGTTCCAGAAGGAGAAGCGCACCACCAATCTGTTGCACGGCAAGTGTTCCCAGAAGCCACTCCGGCTGTGAATGTCTCCGTGTCTGAAGCCAAAGCTGCTGAAGACAATCCGGCTGCATCAGCCGATGACGAACAGGAAGAAGAACGTGTCCCTACTCCCCCCATTACTGAAGAAGCTGTTCCTAAAGTAAACGTGCCAGTGCCAGACCCTCCAGCTCATCAAGTGGAGGTTGAGAATCTTGAGGCTGCCACTACCAACAGAAATGAAGCTCATGACATAGTCATGGCTGAAGCAAGTGTGGAGCCTGCACCAACCAATATGCCAGAAGCCAATGCTGCACCTGCTCCTGAAGCTTCTGTTGTGCAGCCTGAAGCCACTGTTGTTGCCATTGCTCCTGTTCCGCCACCAAGGCCCCATACAATTGAGCAAGCATACAACCATGGCCAGCTAATCACTGTCAGATGGCCCGTTCTGGTCCCTCCGCCTAATGTCTCTAGTCCTCAGTTTGATTATCATATTGAGCATAGGCCTCAGGTCCAGAAACCAAAGCCAAGACTGCCAAGGTTTCCAAGTACTACCACCTCTACAGGGTCCTTAAATGCAAATGGCTTCAAAAGCCACAACACCTTCTTTGACAGTGCAAAGAACCCCTACTCAAGGCTAAGAATATCATTTGATCGTTTCTGGTGTCATCAGCAGCGAAGCTATTACTCCTGCAGTCTGTATGATCAAGGGCGCATTTTCCCTCATATGCGCCATGACACTGAAGCCATTGCTGGACTGCCATGCTTAGAAGAAGCACTTGACTGCTTTCGTGATGCAGGTCTGCTCAGCTTTGTGATAGACAAAGAACATTGGAATGAGGAACTTTTGCCTCAATTATATGCTACCCTCCACATTCGCGGCTACAACAGGGATACAAAGACATGGGTTCTCGAGTGGATGACAGGAAATATTCATCATGAAGCCAAAGCTCTTGACATCATTGAGCTTACAGGCTTATCCACTTCCGGAGAGCTGTACAAACTTGATTGTCAACTCCATCGCAATGCACTGGAGAGCATCTTCCATAAGCCAGAACCCAACATGAGCCAGATGTTGAGCATGTTGAAGCCTTTGCCACATGACGCTGAATACCCAATGGAGTTCTTTGTTGATGACCTTGAGTACCTGCCGCGCACAATATATCACATCATCAGGCGGACTCTATGGCCTATCAAAGGGCATTCATCAGCTGCAAAACTTGAAGGAGCCATGAAGACATTGGTCTTTTACATCCTCAATGGCATCAGCTTCAATGCACAAGAATTCTTCCTCCGGCAACTGGCTGCATCTGGATCTGACCTTTTTGGCCTGAAATTCTATGCTCCATGGGTCATGTGCCTCATCAAGTTACACTCTGCTATCAACTATCAACCCTCCGCTCGCAATCATCTGATCTTTCTACCGGAGGTTGATATGTCAGTTGAAGCCATATACCCTGAGCCTGCTAAGAAGCCTCTTTGTCTTCAAAATGCTAAACACCAAAGCTTCACTCAGCCCATGGAAGGAGTCCAAGCAGTAACTCGTGTCTATCCAATGGCTGGGAACACTCGTCTGCCTCATCGTGCACCCACTGAAGCTACTGAGAGCACAATTGCCCAAAGGCCTAAGAAGCGCTCTCGCGTCCTAAATGAGCGAGAACTTCTTGTGGCACTGCATCAGAAACAAGACAAGCATCACTTTTGGCTCAAGCAACAGATGCAAAGCCTCTTGGTGGACGTCAATCGCATTCGAAATCTTGCCACCAAGAATGCCTTTGTCACTCATGAGACCTATCGTCTGCGCCGCCAACCAACAACGACAACCCTGCTGCTTCACCTACTCCTCATGAGGACGAGTAGATGCTCTATGTCTTCAAACCTTTTTGGTCATTACTGACAAAAGGGGGAGAAGCATATGAGTTTGATAGTCTTCAAGCGGGTTCATATGGGCGGTTGCTTTATATTTTGCCTAGTGTTTGCAACTCTTGCTTTTGATACATTTCGTTCTTTGAGTTGTAACACTTAAACTCGATGGTCATCTGCTACTTATTTGCTTTTCCATGTGCGATGATAACTTCCGCACTTATATCATTCTGCAGACATCCATTTGTCATTATGCATGTCACTCTCTTAGTTACAATATTTCATGCATGATGAATTATCTTCATAAGTTGAAGAGGATCTCCACAAGTACAACCTGCCATTTGCATTTGCATTCCAAAAGCAAATTACTTATATGCACATCTTCAGGGGGGCCTTAGCCACATATGAAGACAATATCCTATCCTTTACAATTTCACATACTTTATCCCCATTGAAAACTTCTACTAGGTAGTCATCAATCACCAAAAAGGGGGAGATTGTAAGTGCATCTAGTGCCACCCCTAGTTGGTTTTGTAGTATTGACGACAAAGTTGGTTGAGGGACTAATGCGTTTGTGAGAATTGTAGGATAACGCAGGTAGTGTCCCTCATTGATTCGGTTTACCTACCAGAGATGACCCCTAAAAATGTATGAAGACATTGACGACAATGGTGGTCTGTGAAGATATTCATATTGAAGACTATGACATGAGAAGACATTGAGGGAAGACTATGGAGCGCGAAGACTGTGTTGTTTCGTTGTTTCCTTTTCTTCTTTGTTGAGTCATAGGAACCACCGTACTGTTAAGTGGGGTCCAAGTGAACAAAGTCAGAATGACTGAAGTGATGCTCAACCCAAATCCTATGTCTTTGAGCAAAGACAATGAGAGCAAATCTTATCCAGAGCTGGATGAGTCAGCTTTGCTTGTAGCCCAAGTAAAGTTGCTGTGTGTGTTTGAAATCTGACCGTTGGAACACCCAGAGCCAAAGAGTGTTAGGCATCACTGAAGTCTTTCTGTCTAAGTGACCTGAAGACTTATTACACTTGAGGACTGTGTATCCTCCAGTCGGTTAGGCGTCGCATTCTGAGCATCCAAGAGTCATTGTGGATCGCCGGTGAACGAAGTCTGTGAAGGTTCAGAAGTCTACCTTGAAGACTTACCAGAGTGATTGGGCGAGGACTGTGTGTCCTTAGCTCAAGGGGAATAAGGTGAAGACGCGGTCTTCTGAGTTGAATCTCAGCCTCCCTAACCAGATGTACAGTTGTCACAGCAACTGGAACTGGTCCAACAAATCATGTGTCTTCAACAAGTGACTAGTTCTATCCTCTAACTCCCTTTACCTTAAGTTTGTCTTCGTGAAGTCATTGCCTATTTGTCATACCTGTTTGACTTCATTGCTTGACTACTATCGTTGATTGGCTTCATACTATCTTCCATTCCGATCCTTACTACCAAGCTGCCATTAGTCTTTGTACTTTCACATTATTGCATACTTGACTATGGTTTGCTTGTTGTAGTTTATCTTCCGCTGCATATCAATTAGGTCATTTCTATTGTTTGTCTTCGAAAATTCCACGTTTTGAAGACTTTGATAAAAATCGCCTATTCACCCCCCCTCTAGTCGATAACTAGCACTTTCAAAAACTGAGGGAAATACTTACGCTACACTTTGCTGCATCACCCTCTCCTCTTCGAGGAAAACCAACGCAATCTCAAGACGTAGCAATGCTACATAACCAAGTAGCTATAAATGTAAGTGCAGTGATACAGGCAAAAGGTATAGCCAAGAGCAATGCACAATAAACTTCTTTAGTACCAACCTTATGGTAAGAGTAAATATAGATCTGATGTGTAGAAAATGGAGGGCAAAGGAAAATAAGCTGCAGAGTGATGGTACATGAACAATTACCTGTCATTATAAGTACACCGATAAAGGACAGCAAGTACTTACAAGAACAATGCAGAACTAAAAAAACATTGGCATTGGATATATTCTACACTAATGTAACCATTCATACAGATCAGATAATTTGGAGCGAACAATTGATAAGCAAGCTATCATGCATACCGCTGTCACAAACCAGGTATGTATGCAAGTACAGTGATACATGACAATAGGTACTAACAAGAGCAAAGCAGCGGGCGGCATATTTGCGATATCCTGTCGTTCTTTTCAAACCAGAATTCTTCTTCGAGCAGATTTCCTGCAAAAAAGATCCGTAAGGCACATGCGGAAAAGTAGAAGTTCAAATTGTCATGTGATTTCATAGACAGTACCTCATCCTGGGAACGAGACTAGTGCATAACAAGGTTTTTCCATTCAATGTCTTCTAAATTTAGCACAGGAGACTTCACCGGAAATTCGTTTATAGACTTGCCATCAAAGTGTGATTTCCTCAGGTAACACCGATACTGCTGCAATGCTTCCTTGAAAAGCACAAGCAAGCTTTGCTCGTCATGACTATCCAGATTGACCCTCGCCTAGTTACAACAATGTAATGTAAATCATTGATGTGTTCAATTAGTAGAAAACAAGAAAATAATAACCATGAATAATAGCACTTACATGTAAGTTGGACAGGAAGATGTCAAAATGGTGTTTGTCTTCACAATAATCTTCCTATGATGGGAATATATGCACGTAGTCCCTAACAACATTGAAAGCATTGTCTTTTACACTGGGAATAAATGGAATGGGGTTCCAATCTGCAGGAATTGGCTGTCTCTGCAGTTGGGATAGGTCTTCGGCCAGTGGACTTGCTGTACTTTTTGCTGGAGTGGGATTTTTCTGTGGTATAGCTGGTGCTATGGCAAATGAAATCGGTATACCTTTTGCTGGATGGAGGTCATGTGTGGTGGGGCTAGTGGTGTGGCCAGTGAAGTATGGGTACAGTCTGCTGGAGTCGGTCCTACATTTTGTGTCACTGGTTGTACAACCAATATAAGTGGGGTGTTGTCTGATTTCTCCGGCACCACCACATTTTTCAAGGACTTTGCTGGTGCTCCTTCAGGTTCGGCAATCACCCTCTTCCTTTTTGATGTCTGATGCACAAGAACAACATTTGAGTGGAAAAACATGGTATGCTGACAGATGGAATATGTATTGATAATGGATGGGCATGGCATCTCGACATATATGATGAGTAAACTAAGCAGATGGCGGTGCAACAAAGTAGACGAAATGCAAGACAACATATGCAAGATACCCGCAATCAATTAAAACATTGCCAAATTAGAACAGGCACCTTGATGAGTGAACAGGACATGCCATCTGCCTTTGACTCCTCGAGGTTAGAATAGTCATTAGGATCATATTCTGAACAAGAGTCAACAGGTGGGGAGCGTCTGAGTTTCATTGCATCCAGAATGGCACTCAATGCCTTGGTGCCAATTTTGTAAGTCATTGCAGTGTTTAGCTTCAAGAGTGGACTGGTGCTAGTGCGACACAAAGCAGCTACACAGATCATAGTGTAGATATAGCAGGAAAACCTTAAGCATCAGAGTAAAATCAGCAAAGTGGAACTTGCTGGAATATATGTGCTAGTATTGCTGGTACGGCTAGAAAGGCTTCGGATACCAGCTCTCTTCAAGTGAAGGTGCGGTACTGTTAATATCAGTGTAACTCTCAAAGGCAACACAACTCCCCGCATTTCCTTGCTATTCTTATAGGATTCAAGTGGGCAGGCCACTACAAATCCTATTCCTATGTTTAGAAGACCCTACGAATCAAAGAGGCTCAAAGTGTCCACCACAACCGACCATATAGACCTCTACACTGCAAATGTCCCTGCTCATCTTCAGTACAAGGAACATATTGTACTACTATCATACTCCCTCCATTCCAAAATATAAGTCTTGGTAGAGATTTCCACTATGGATCACATACAGATGTATCCAGATACATTTTAGAGTGTAGATTCACTCATTTTGCTCCATATGTAGTCCATGGTGGAATCTATACAAAGACTTGTATTTAGGAATGGAGAGAGTACATATTAAAGAAGAACGGAAGAGGAACATGGTAAAGAAGAGCAAGCAAATTTTGGATAATAAAATGTTGGTTGCGTAGTGCCCACACATGATGAACCAGAGCGCATTAAGAATGCAACTCCCAGCTGTCTCTCGACCATTTCAGGCAGTTGGATGAAAATCCTACGTCTCCTAACCCTTCTTCTTCCTCGTCTCTGATTCTTCCCATACAGAACACCGCACGGGCCGTCGGCCGGACCACCGGCCCCCACCGCCTGTGTTCCTCGCCACCCCCACCCCCAGCCCCTCCCCAACCCTCACTCGCGTTGACTTTTCTTTGTTCCACGAGGCCCCACAACCACCCGAGCCCCTTCGATCGCATCGGCGAACTCCGGCGAGCTTTGAAAAATCGACTGACCCAATTTTGAAATTTAGTCTACTGTGATTTAACTAGTGTGGAATATAAAAGGGGAAAACCATAAGCATTGGGAGTATAGTGTTGAGCGTGCCATGGCGGATCTAAAGGTGCAAACCAGACAAAGGCAACTTCGCAACCAAGACAAGAAATCAGAGTAAAGCAGTGGCGATCTATTTTCTTGCTGCGATAAATGAGTTGAGCAGATACGAAAGAGTACCGCCTCTGGTGCGGCGCCGTGTACGCATCTGCTGAGAATTTGACGGTGCTGCGGTAGCGATGGCTGTCGGCGGCGTGGAAGCAGATCTAGGAGGGTAGACGGTGGCGGCGGGGCGTGGTGGATGAGACGGTCGTAGGAGCAGCGCTGGCAAGGTGAACGACGGCGGGGATGAAGCGAGAGGACGGGATGCAAGGATCCCGGTCCAAAGGCGTGGATGAGAGAGGTCGATCTCTTGTAATGGACGGCGGCGTCGGGGTATCAGCTCCGGCATGGTGGAGGAGGACGGCGGTGGATGGGGTGGCGGACGACGGCGGACGAAGGAGGGTGGGGTGGAGAGAGTGTTTTGGCGCCCACGGAGTACGAATGGGGAAAAGGGAGGCAGAGAGGAAGGGGGGAACCATGTATTGAGGGCGCGCTTGTCTCAAATGCGAGGAAATTTACAAACTTAGCCCCCGTTTCAAATTTCTACTACATCACAGCAACATTAGTCGGTTGGGGATAGGACGGTAATCTCGCATACACCGAATATTTGCCGACGAGAGTTTGTTTTTGGCGCCCACCGTGTATGAATATGAATCGGGGAGGGAGTCGATTTCGGCCGAGGACACACTGTGTTTTGGCGCCCACCATGTATGAATCCGGGTGAGAGGCGGTTACGTCACATTTGGGTGAAATTACAAACCTACCTCTATCGAAACCTATAGAAATCCAGCAGATAGGCTTTGCGTGGCAGGGATAGGCAGTAGTTATTTCCATCTCGCAGATTTTGGTTTCGGGCGGTTACTGTGACTTTCCCCGCTTCTTTCAAATTTTGCAGAGTGCACGTTTACCGTGCCAACTTAACTCGAATCTCGTTTGTATTCTATATTTTTCTGGCGGGATCCATTTTCAATTGGAATTACATTCTATATACATCATTTTTTTATATATACTTTCAAAAGCACAACCAAGAATTCTGCTCCTTTATATGTATAATATGATTTACAAATACAACGATCTCAAAATCTTAAGGTTGAATTCGAAAAAATTTAACCAAATTATGTTCTACTAAAATGTATGGATCAGTAATATCTACATATTAAATAACATAGATGTGCGTGAATTCATATGAGTATGAATGTTTGATAGATCAATTTTGGTTCAAGTATAGATTACATGTATCATCATCACGAATTCAAATATTTGAATCCCTTTTTTGTTCACTCCTTTCACGCCCATCTCTCTCGCATGCATGCTACTTCAGGTAGCTATCACTCTCTTTTCTCCAGCTCACCCGCACGCTCACTTCATGTTTCTCCTATCCTCGCAAACATGGTCTCTCGACGTCTCCCTTGAGAAGTGTCACACTCTCCCTATCATTATACATTACACGGTTTTCATTATCTCTCACGTCTCTAATGTTCTCTGGTATCACTCGGTACCTAAGCTTTCTTTTTCACCGCCACACACACAGTCTCCACCCGTCTTTCACTTTGTCTTTCTCTCTATGGGATTCTCTCACACACCCTATATGCCTCTACATATGACTCATACCACTAAAATTACTCTCTCTCTCTCTCTCTCCTGTAGACACAACATTTGTTGCGGTCTCCTTGTCGTCTCCATCCCAGACTGACATTATTCTTTTTTTTACCGATCAGACAACCCCGACTACCGTCTCCTCTCTCTCTCACACACAGACACACACACACACACACAAGTCCTGCTTCCACTCCCCTTCTCGACTATCGTCTCTCTCTCTCACACACAAAACTCTCACTTTCGCACCCCGACTCGTATTTCTCTCACAAACATTTATCGACTAGCTAGCCTCTAGATAGGTTTATACACCCGCACACTCGTGCTTCCACCATCACATACATGTCTCTCTCCCGCTCCTTGTATCTATGTAGCTTTTTCTTCCCTTCTTGAGACACACCCTCTCGATCGTGCACACACACACTATCGCCTTATTTTAAGCTGATACCTATCGCACACACACTCCTTGTTTCTTTGTCACACATGCACTCCGTCCTCCTCCACTCTCCCTCTCTCTCACACACACATGGGCTTTTTACAACAACTAGTAAGATGCCTATGCGTTACATGGAACATCAAGATGCATTTGTATGAGTAGTTTATCTTGTGGGGGAAAAGGATGAATGAGGAAAGGCCTTATTTGCAAATGTGGAGAGGGGTGTGGGTATCTTTTTGCAAAATTGCCATAGTTTCCTTCCTATCCGTCAGATATAGATCGGACGGCCTATATTGTAGGATGGCAGGCACACGATCATCACTGACAATGCTTTTTATAAGAGTAGGGATAAAAAATAGAGTTGGTGATGATGGTGGGCCTGCCATCCTGCAACGTAGGTCGTCCGATTTATATCTGGCGGATAGGAAGGAAAATATGGCAATTTACCCGCACTCTTCACCACATTTGCAGATAAGGCCTTCCCTCGTTCATCCTTTTCTCCCACAAGATCTTGATGTTCCGTGCAACGCACGGGCATCTTGCTAGTAAGAGTAGAAATTAGACATATACCACTTCTCGAATCTTGAAACCAACAACGTTCCTCCCTTATCTCATCAAAACCGCCAAAGGAATATATTTTGAGTGAAACATAACATATTTTTAGTGATATACGTATTTCAAAACTAGACTTTTTTCTATCAAATCGGTGAATATGTATTAATCTACTTTGATCGTGTGGCAACGCATTGGCACATTGCTAGTAGTTATTATAATTTTTTGGACACCAGACAAACGGTGGAGTACATATACGAAGAGAAGAGGCGCACGCACACAGTCGGCCTCTCACTGTCCCGCACACATGAGTGTTACGTAAAGGCGCCGTTAAAAAATAAACCCTAAAACCCTAGGTGCACGATTGCTGCATTCGCAGGTACTGGGTACGTGGTGGAGCACCTTTGTAGGAATAGTCAGCTCGCGTGATAATTTGATCCATAGGAGTTGATGGTCGGGACCACAGGTGAACGACTTGGAGTGCGGTGGCTCGCCAGTTGCCACAGATCGAGTAGCCACGTTTAAAATATCATTTTTTTAGCTGGGTTAAGAGTTCAGATTTTCAATTGCACGTTATAAGTAGTAAGTAGTTTTTAGAACGATTGGTATGGAGCGAAAATGGAATTCATAGTACTACGTACCTCCTTGGCGTATGGTTGTATGGGTTTATGTTGCGAGATGTTGAACCTGGTAGTTCTAGGGCAAATACTATGGTTTAGATTTAGATGTTGGTTTTCAGTAATCGGAAGGGGAAACCCTTATTTGATTAAAAAAACTACTACCTCCATTCTGGTTTACTAGTCCCCATCGTACTTTGGGTCAAAGTATGTCCACGAATTTTACTTGTAAAACGTGAATGGAAAACTAGATTTTGTTATACCCAAACAAAAAAGGACTGCAGGAAGTGATTGCTCTGACACAGACGCGACCTCTCATAGCACAGACATTGAACCGGCACGCCGGCCAAGAGGGTCGCACTCACTGCAGGCCCGGCTGAGCACGCCTCCTCGTCGCGTGCAACCAGCTTAAGACTGCCCCGCCTGCCTTCATTGAATCCGCGCGTGTGCCGGCAACACATCCTTCCGCAAGCCGGCAGGCATTTTAGAACACAAATAATGACTAAAATATAATTAATTTACGCATGGTCTTGACTTGTTATGCTCGCACTGGTAGCAGGAACTAGCAGAGGTTTTTCTTTATTTATAACTCTCCTCACATTTTTTTTGGCTTTGAAGTGAATCATGGTTGTGGACATTATGTATGAATGTGCAGATATCTGTGAACATGAGTTTGATGTGGAAGTTGAACTTGGAATGTCGGGCTTGCGCGTGAACTATTCCATGTCCAATTCTTCGTCTATTATTGTTTGGAAAGTAATTGTTGTTATTACATGACCCAAAAAAACATTTTTGTGCCACATCAGTAGATGCATAGACATCACAACAGGCATGGTGACTGGATAAACATTTGAACCCAGCTATTATGGAGGAAATTTTGTATTGACAACAGTTCTAGATAGCAGGAGACGCCTAGCCTGCTCTGCCTCTGCTGGCTTATTTCTGGCTTCTTCCATCTCTTCTTTGGCTTGGGTGAAGAGAGCATCTGATTGCTCTTTTCGCTTCTTCAGGAACTCAACTACATTGCCAAGGGCTACTGCACGCTTTATTTCAGCCTTTACTAATGCCACGAGGACACGAACAACTGACGACTCCACCTGGCTTGTGTGTAATCCAGCATCATCTGAGAATTTGCACCTTGTGTCTAATCCAGCATCATTAGGGAACTGGCACCTTGTGTGTAATCCAGCCTCATTTTGGAAACATGGTCTCGAGGTTGATCATACTTCCCTCCTTGCAGGAACTGCATCCTGACATGAAGTTACTTCTTTTTTAGATCAATACTCAAAGCAACCTAGATCCATTTAGTAGAAGCCAGATAAACAAAACTCGGAGAAGTGAATTAAAAAGGAAAAGAAATATAAAAACAGACTACAAGGTGAGAACACCCACTTCCTGCATCAAGCTAAAAATGAAAGCATTAGGACGATTAAGACTCTTCTTATTACACATTGAAGAACACCACGCTTAAGAGAAATAGAAACTACAACATATACACATCGAAGAACATGAGGCTAAACGAAAGTAATTGAAAGGGTGTTACTTACCAAAGCTCATTTTACAGGTTCGGTGCAGCTCCTCTTTAACTTGCCATGCTCGTTGAAGATGTCCCGAATATCCCGTGTTTGGTCTTCATTGCTCCTCTGCATGTTCGCACTCGTGGTTTTAAAATCTCAACATGGCAAGAAAAATATACTACTAGTAATACTCGTGCATCTTGTGGGTAACATTAAAGCACTCGTCTACCATGTTAGAGCATCTCCAACAGAATCGCAATGCGCGGCGCTTTAAAAAAGCGTTTATAGTGCTGAGATCGAGAAGTAGATACTAGAGAGTAGAGGATAGTTCTCAGCATAGATAGATAAAAAAAGATAATTCAACTACTCCTCATCGTCCGACTCCTCCTCGGTGATGTCCTCCTCCTACGTCTGACTGTAGGCGTGAAGATATCGATCGTCGTCGGATTCCCAGGGCGATGCTGCTCCTAGCCTCATGTTGAATTAAGCATCCGCTTTTCGCCTACGCTTGTCCTCGCGATAGGCGGCTCGCTCAGCCCTCCTCTTGTCCCTCTCCGCCCTCCTTTGCGCGTAGAACTCGTGCTCGTTGATGATGTCCTGCGGGAAGTGTTGGCGCCACAGCGCCATGGCTTCCTCGTCCATCTCAGCAATGCCGAGATGGTGCTCCCGCCTCCGGTTGTCGCGACGATCCTCGTCGGTGCTAAGCCGCGGCAGAAGCGCGAGCTCCTGCGCCCGCTTCCGCGTCGGCACGTTGGGGAATTTCAATGTTCTATGAGGCCACCGGAGGCGCCACGCCGCCACGTCGTACGCGCAGGCGGCCTTGTTGGCGGTGTCGAAATTGCCGAGGCCGAGGCACATCCCGTGGAACCGGATCTCGGGGGAGAAGCCGCCGGAGGGGCACGCACGGACGCCGCAGTATCCCCAAGTTTCCCGGTGACCCGGCGGCATGGTGGCGTGGCGGTGGCAAGGCGAAAAAGAGCAGAAAGAGAGTGGTGGCGAGGCATAGAGCGGTGGCAAGGCACAGAGCGGTGGGAGGGCGTTGGATTTTATAAAGCGCGTCAGACGCCGCGCGCCAAAACTAGCGCACGCCCAGCAGCTTTTTCCCGCGCGCGCGCGATCCTTTCCCGATGTCTCTGCTATCTCTACTCTCTTCTCTACGGTTATATTTATTTTATATTTAATATTTAATATTTATCTCTACTTCCTTTACTGTCTACTTTTTTTCTCTATACTTTTTTTTCTTGCAATATAGGCCGTCTGATTTATATCTGACAGATAGTAAGGAAACAAATGGGAATTTTGCAAAAAGATACCCATACCCCTCTCCAGATTTGCAAATAAGACCTTCCCTCGTTCATCCTTTTCTCCCACAAGATAAACTACTCATACAAATGCATCTTGATGCGTGCAACGCATGGGCATCTTGCTAGTTCTAAAAACCTTTCCATCATTTGCCACACTACTGGTTGCAGATGAAAAACCTACCCAAGCACAGCGCGATACAGGAGCGACGCACAATTTCAAGCTGATATTCTGTTGGACAATGGAGGCTATAACCAATTACTTTTATGGGAACAATAGCACCCAGGAAATTTGAAGGGTAGGTACGAACAAAATTGGAACTACACATGTACTGCTAAGTGATTCAATACACACATTACCAATCGAGGATGAGAACATCGTGGCGGCCTCTGTGAGTCATGGACGGCAACGGGAGTCAGTTCATTGTCCATGACGGTGGTACTTCTGCACTTGGCATCGGCTTCCGGGAAGCAGATCCGAGACCGTGGAAGACGATGCCAGGGAAGATGCTCCATGTACGACGACGACGGTCGACCGACTCCAGTGCCGCGTACGAGGTCATTGATGAGGCAGATGCGCTGCGGTGGACGAGTGCGCCGATGTAAAGGGGAGGATCATGAAGGCTGCGGTGCCGTGGAGAAGTCTATTTTGCGGTGGGGATAGAAAATGGGGAGTATTCAGGTGTACTACTCTGGGTGCCGGGGTGGGGTTGGCTGGGTAGGGTGAACCTGAAGTTACGAAAACAGCCCCCTACCAAGCGTCATCCGTAGGCCTGCTCCGAAGGCTATGATGGTAACTTCCCACTGCTCGAATCAGGGTCGCGGGAGATTTTCCCGCTGACCTCAAAATTTTGTGACACTGGACTCCCCGTGTGGCGTGTTGAGTGATTCGGCTAAGCAACTAGCAGTAGTAGTAGTAAACTCTGCATATTAGGTTTGATCAAAGTCAAACTTCCTAAAGTTTGACCAAGTTTATTTAAAAATATAAACATTTACCATAACAAATATGTATGATGTGAAAGTACATTCAATAATGAATCTAATGGTATTTATTTGCTATTGTATATGTTAATATTTTTTGTTATAAGCTTTCTGAGAGTTTACAAAACTTGACTTTGACCAATGCTAATACACGGACTTAAATAAAAACGGAGGGAGTACACATTTGTTTTCTTAGTTTGTAGTGAACTAATCATTTGTTGAAATTGTGAAATAAATATATTAGGCTATTGACTTCGAATGTAATGGTCTATACAATTCAATAGTTACAATCATTGTCGAATCCCAAGATGTATACAAGGTCTATAGTACTTCACAACATGCTCAAACTCACATAATCCCAGTCAAATGAGAATCTAAATACATTTCATAGTTATTACTTTGTAGGATGCAACAAAAACAACCAAAACTCTACATCAGCCATTATAGAAGCAACATTTTGACATATCGCAATGTGTGAATGAAACATGTAGAGAGAGCTTTTGAAGATGGAGCAGATAGGGCGGGAAAGATTGTATGTATGTGGACGAGAGAGTAGGAGACAAACCTAATGATACACACACACACACACACACACACACAGAGAGAGAGAGAGAGAGAGAGAGAGAGAGAGAGAGAGAAAGAGAGAGGAAGAAGTTAGGTCTGTGAGAAAGATGGAGACATGTAATATACGTGAGATGCGTGTGCATCCGGATTCTGTATACGTGGAAGGAGAAGAGACAACATGTTTGATGAGAGAGCTGGAAAAACATGGACGAGAGGGGAAGGATCTCATGGGTTGAAGGATTGACAATTTTGTGCGGGGGAGAGAGGGATTGGTAATTTTGTGCAAGAGAGAGAGAGAGGGTGGGGGAGGAGTCAGTCAGTCGTCGTCACATCACCCTGCTTCCAAATGACCCCGCATTCTCTAGCGTGGTGTGGTCGCCGTCTTCGATCTTCTCGATGCCCTCTTTGAAGATTGAGGTGTTGTGCATGTTGGGGTGCAAAGAAGCACAAGCGAGAGTGGTCGCCGTATAACCTTGGATGGGGATGAATTGTGTGCTCGGGGGAGTGTGTGTGTGTTGTGCTGCATGTGTCTGTGTGTGTGTGTGTGTGTGTTAGATATTGAGCGAAAACAAACCTAAGGAGAGAAATGGGTATTCACGAAGAGATTGTGCGGGCCTTGAGGTGGGCAGGGGCCGGGTGAGGGTGTCAAAATGTGCGCGTTGATGCATGTGTTGCATGCGATCGTGCGAGGGACGGACGAATCAAGAGAGATGGTTGTTGTGTTACAGATGCTCCTATCTCTCTCTCTCTCTCTCTCACACACACACACACACACACACACACACAAGTAAACTAGAAGACCGTTCTCTCATGTATACACAACGTATCAGCATCTGTCTATGTCTCACTCATGCATGATCATTTGCACATTCACACCTCTCTATGTCTGTATCACACGCACACCGTCTCCACATTGCCCTTCCGCCACAACACACATATGGACACATACACACGTTCTCTCTCAGTCACACACACACAAAATAAGTATTAAAAAAACTAGGGCGCACCTAAAATGTCCAAATCCAAATAAACACAAACTGGAGCTAAATTCAAATATATGGAAATATTGCAGCGTCAAGAACTTTCCCAGGAAAAAAAAGTTGAGTAATATTCGAGGATTGTTTTCACACACACAAAAAGGTTCGGTGGATGTCCTTCGAGCGTGACACGATGACGCACCGTTCAATCGACCGCGCAGCCGCGGTTCACGCGCTTGCACAGGATTCCGTATCGTGGCTATGGTACTAATTTCAAAAAAAAACTAATAAAAGCGCTGCCTAAGTCTAATGTTTACGTGTACTAGTACGGTTTCTTTTAAGTTTGACCAACCTTATATAAAACTAAAGTAAGCTCCCACACGTGCACTCATCAATATGCCGCCGCCGCCGTTGCGCATGCCAGCGCCCGCCTGCTCCGGCCAACAATTTCTCGCCTATCACCACCGTGTCGCCGCCATCCCTGTGCCATGAAGCCGAAGGCTCGCCTGGTCATGTCGTCTGCAGTCCCTCCTCGCCATGCCGCCGCGCTGCCAAGCACGCGAGCAGCTGGTGGAGCCGTGTCTATGCATGCAGCATACAAAGAGGATGACGAGCGCGTGCTCCAGCACGCCGGCGAGGAGGAACTAGCGTGTCATTGTCGTCTCCGCCCGCGCGGAGGAGGTGCGCATGGTGGCTGTCGCGGCGGAAGCCGGTCGCGCGTGCGTCGAGCCCGCAAACCGGGTGCAGACGTGGAATCTACCTTTGAGACCTTGAATGCCACGTGGATCCTGCAATCTGAAGGAGCAATTTGTGTCAGTCGACTCATGTGAGCCATTTGATGCAACATGGATGTCTAGAAGGGCTTCTTCCACCTCTTCTGCCGTCTTCTTCCTTCGCTCCGTCGAACTTCTTTCACAAATCGACTGACCCAAATTATACTACTAGTACGAACGTATTAAGTACAGTAGGAACACGAAGATACGAGCAGTAATACCAACTGTAAGAAGAACAGTAGTAAGACATAGTACTAGTACTACTGTACGTACTAAAGAGCTCAAATAACGAGAAAGAACCAGCATGAGCGACGACACTGCCACCTACTCGTAGTCTGAGTCCACGTCCTCGACTTCGTCCTCGTCCCTCTTCCTCTTCCTCTTCGCCGACGCTTCTTTGCTTGAACCGGACACTGGGCTCTGCTTCTTCATCCAACCCTTGTAGATATTTAAACAAAGGTAGGCATCCATTGCTGCGTACAGGATGTGATCTTCATCTAATATCTTCGACTCTCCTGCATGATGAAACTCGTGATGAGGTTTCTTCAGTTTAGCGTACGAAGGATCAATCATGGCGCTGCTAGGGTCAGCATTGAAGGTTGAGAGGAGGATACCATGCTTGCCTTCTGGAGATCGAAGGGCTGGCCTACAACGAGACCTATCAGACGTAGGACATCCCTGTCGTTCTTAAAGCCTACAATAACAAATTTCACTCTTTTGTCCTTGAGGAAGTTCTTAAAATCCTGGCACTCAACGTCGGCATGGCATATGTGGTAGACCAAGCAAACATTATGTATGCAAACCTGGATCACAGCGGGCTTCTTCCTCTCTTCGTCCTTTAGATCCTTCTCTCGTCCCAGGACTGTGGGGTACTCAACATCTAGCCCTGCGACCCACTCATCCGTTGAACTGTTGAACATGCGTAGGAAGCAAGCAAGCCATGCTTTCACCATCGCAGATCCACGTGTGTAGGTGACGATGAACTGATCGCCGGTAATGGCTCTAACCTGGTACTCAGGCAACTCAGCAGCGACCATGGAGATTTGGGAGGCCATGGATTTTGGAGGAGGGTTAGGAGAAGTTGAATTGTTGTACCCCGCAAAAACTGGGAGCGAACTAATGTGAAAGGACGGGACGACTGGGAGCGAACTGTAATGAGGTAGAAGACGGGGACGAGTAGGGTGTGCGAACAGCGTGGGTTGCTGGCTTGCCCGGTGGATAAACGGCTGCAAGCCCCCAAAGAGTTCTCGAGAACTATGCAGGACCCACTAGATGTCATGTCTACTAGACCCATATCGTAGGCCTGACGGTATAGCTTCTGCCTGTTCGCACGCCATGCCGGCGCGTGGATGTAACTTCACTTAATTCCGTCAACCATCGCGCCTCCCACGACCTTCGCCTCCCTCGCGCGGTCGCGCCCTTTGAGACTTCGACCGGCTATAAATGAGCAATTTTTTGCCTATTCCGCATGCATGATGCTCCCTCTGGTCCTTTTTACTCCCGTCAACCGTTTGCAAAGTGTTTGACCAAATTTATACATTTTTTGAACACCACCTTATATTAATTAACCAGCCACACCAGTACACTCATTCGATACAATATTCACCACACAGGGCGGTACGTTATTTACAAGAATACCATCTAATCTATTGTCAAAGCTATACTTAGCGATTAAGTGTGCCACCTTATTGGCCGAACAGCTAATCTTTGACAATTGAAGATTGTTGATCGACTTCGAGATGCTCAACGCTTTCATCTTCAGGTCACGCATAGCAGACCTGTCATAGTCCCCCGATGCAAGAGACGCTACCACAAAAGCGCAATTAGTCTCTAAAATTACAGGATTATGAAGAGAAATACCTATGTAGAGACCGGCAATGTAAGCCCTAAGCTCTGCTTCCTCCACGCTTTGACAGGCATCAATGAAATCCCACGACCAAATTTATACTAAAAATATCAATATCTACAATACTGATTATAATGAGTATAAGAACTACGTTTTATAATGAGTGTAAAAATATTGATTTGACATTGTGAATGTTGATACTCCCTCCGTCTAGGTGAGTAGGTCATCTTAGGCTGTGCACCGTGACCAAGGAGGAGGGGAAAGCGAGAGACATTAATGTTTATTTGCTAATTAAATAGTATTGCATGCAATGAACTAACCACTGCATGTCATGTTTGATAGTCTCAGGTCATTAAAAGCATGCACACCCTCATCTCTTATTGGTTGATATGTCAAGAAACAAGAAACGAGGTAGAAGTTAATGCACCGCGCCTACGTGTTTTGGGATTATTTGGTTTTCGTAAGATGACTTACACACCTAGCTATTAGAGTACCACTACCTCCCTTCTAGTTTAAAGGGCTCGATTCAAAAATTTCACGTACTCTTAGCAAGATAGCAGAGGCGGTGGAATAGTTTTTGAAGTCTGCAAAAGTACTTAACTAATGCTATCGTTCTTCACAAAAAAAATGTGTTTACCAATGCATGCATGAGCACTAGTTACTCTAACCCCCCTCTCTTCTTTAATTCTTTGCCACATCAGCATGTTTGCTATTCCCGTGTGCATGATACCAGCTAAGATACCACCATTATGGCCAACCTTAATCATCGCATGCAATAATTTAGTGCACCTTGAAATATGAACATGTGTGGGGCGTGTATGTTTTTAATGACTTGAGACTATACCTAGCCCGGCATGCAAGATGACTTATTATGCACCGTTCCCCATACCTGCAGGAAGCCCGTTCGTCTCCAAATCTTTTCCTCTCCATGTGTGGAAACAATATGCCTGCCAAACTCTCCTTCTCCCTCCGGCGGTCCCACCACTCCACCCCGTGTGAAAAAAATCTGCATGCATGACTCTCCTCCCCCACGCTCGTCCAATCCGTTGTGACCAGCAATATTTCCACCCCTTCGCTCCCCCGTAATTTACTCCAACAAATATGCCCATGTAGCTTTTACTTAACTTCAGGTGCATTGGGTCACTGACATATGGGCCCAACAGGGGACTGGCCCACATGTCAGTGATGCAACTGGACCTGTAGTTAAGTCAGTGTAGCTTAGTCCATATCTTACGTAGGTGTGCCATTGCTCGCTATAAATACTGCGCCTCCCACGACATCGCTATCTCCTCCCCCACACGTTCACGTTCATCGCTATCTCCTCCCCCTCCCTCTCACATCGACCACCATGGCATCGCCCCTCCCAAGCCCTAGGAGCCCCTCGCTGCACCACGCGGACGGTCACGCGTCGTTGTTCCGTTCCTCGCCGCCACTAGTCGAGGAGGACGCGTTGGTGTTCCGCTCCTCGCCGCTACGCGACGCGTCACTGTTCCGTTCCTCGCCGCTATGCGACGCGTCGCCGTTCCGTTCCTCACCGCCACTAGTCGAGGAGGACGCGTCGGTGTTCCGCTCCTCGCCGCGACGCGACGCGTCGCCGTTCCGTTCCTCGCCGCCACTAGTCGAGGAGGACGCATCGGTGTTCCGCTCCTCGCCGCGACGCATCGAGGTGGACCCGTCGGCATTCCCAATCTCACCAGCACGCGCGTTGGAGGACGCGTCGGCTCCCCGCTACGAGGAGAACGCCGCGCCACCTGCCGAGCCCCAGCCTTGAGGAGCTTTGGAAAGAAATGGATGTCGCCTTGTGGGAGGCTTTGCCTCCAGCAGAGCGTGCCAAAATAGAGGCAGAGAAGAAGGCCAAGGAAGAGAAGCACACCATAGAACAAGCTGCCTAGGAGGCCTATGTCGCGTCCGAGAGAGTCATGCAATTGGCTCTTTGGCAGAAGGCTCGTGCGAGGGCCGTGAGGGTGGCGGAGGACGCCCGTGCCAACACCCTGAGTGCAGTCGGTCCCAAGTGCCTCATCTACGCTTGGCGGTACGTGGACCGGGTGCACGCTTCCAGCGAGGAGGAGTACCTGTTGGCGCCGGATCACCACACCGGTGAGATCGCGCTCGCCCGCCGGCAAGCCGCCAATCAGCACCTCATGAGTTGCGAGGCTGAGGAAGAGGCGTTGTGTCGGCGCACTGGGAAACGGCCGCGCACCAGGGCACTCGTGGCATGCCACAAGCGCTCCTGCGAGCGCCGTGGCTTTTAGGAGGAGTATAATTTTGTTTCGTAAGGCGATCTCATTAGTTTTGGGACGCAAATGATAAATGCCGAACATTCAAGAATTTTTAGCGTCCTTAATTAAGTATGTAAAAGGGAAAGTTTGGAAATGTTGTGTATTATTATGCATTTTGCAAGTACGTGCATATAGCACAAACTTTACTATATACTATCGGACTACACGTCTCTCTCGATATATGCTTGCAGACTGTGCTACTCCCTCCATCCAGGTCAATAAGTCATCTTTGGTTGTGCACGGTGACCAAGAAGGAGGGAAGACTTGTACACCTAGACGGAGAGAGTACTACTATTACTTATGTACGTGCAAATGCACGTTTTAACATTACGATGCGGTTTTTGTAGAAGTAGAAAAAAAGCACTAGTCAAGCTTGTGAAATGATTCAATGCAAAACAAATGCAAACATGCTCGTTTGATTGTTTACTTTTAGCCTCCTTCTTCGTGGTTATTTCTCTCATACTTTGTATGGAGTATCTCACTGGTTGGAAAGGCATGCAAATTCCCAAACCGCTTCCTACACCCTGTATCGAATTTTTTGCCTAACAAGTTGTGCCGTGCAATTGGATTTCCAACTTGAGTACTACTACTAGTAGGAGTACCAGGGGCCAGTTCTTTTAGGCTTCTAGATTAGTAATCCCATAACTACTACCTCTGCCCTGGTTTATTGGTCCCCATTGTAATCTGTGTCAAATTTTGATCATAAATTTAACTAATGAAATGTTAGTGCATGTCACATGCACTACTCCATCCGTCTAGGTGAGTAAGGGGGTGTTTGGTTACAGGGACTTATTGGTGTAGGGACTTAAATAAGTCCATTTAAATCCCATCTAAACCAAACAGGAGGGACTTATAGAGACTTAAAGTGGGCATTTGGGACTTATGAAATAATCTCAAGGAGAGACTTATAGGGACTTATAGTTGTAATATGGTCTTTTAGTCCATGTTAAGTCCCAGGAACCAAACAGGTAGGGACTTATTAGGGACTTGGGACTACAAAAAGTCCTAGAACTTATGAACCAAACAGGGCCTAAGTCATCTTAGGCTGTGCACCCTGACCAAGGAGGAGGAGAAAACGAGAAACGTTAATGTTTATTTGCTAATTAATAGTATTGCATGCAATGAACTAACCACTGCATGTCGTGTTTGATATCTCAGGTCGTTAAAAGCATGCACACTCTTTATATCTTATTGGTTGATATGTCAAGAAACAAGAAACGAGGTAGAAGTTAATGCACCGCACCTAAGTGTTTTGGGATTATTTGGTTTTCGTAAGATGACTTACACACCTAGACGGAGGGAGTAACATTTTATCAGTTAATTCTTTGGTCAAAATTTAGCACAAATTACAATGGCGAGGAATAAACCAGGACGGAGTAGTAGTTTAGAAGCTCAAATAAATGAGTGAGGCGCCTTATTGTTACTCTCCACTATGACTAGTCTTGTGGGAAAAGCTGGGGAAGCCGCCAAAAGAACTGGCCCTAGGAGTAGTATCTAGGGATCGAGTGTGCGAGATGAACCGGAGAAAGTAAATGCAGAGAGATAAAATGCAAAAAAGATGGAGGGATGTGATGGTTGCTTGTCCGGTTTATTTTACCAGGCCACTTATTACTGGGAGTGGTTGAGTTTTGTGATATGACAGCTTTACTGTTGTGCCACGAGCGGGGTGAGAGGTGAGACTCCTGTGCAGTGCTGCCCTCTACACTTGTACTACATCGGTCGTGGTTTATTAGTCCCCCATTGAATTTGACTGAAGATTTAACTGACAAAATGTTAGTGCATGTCAACAAAAACTATATCGTTGGATTCGTATTTGAACATAGTTTTGAATGATATAATTTTAGGTGACATGCATCAGCATTTAGCGTACTATATATAATGTTAGTTCAATTTTTGGTCGTACTAATCTATAGTAGTAAGGTGCCCGTGCGTTGCACCAAAGAGTGAAATGCATTGATTGGGGAGTTGTTTATTTTGACAAAGGATGTGGGGGTCATCTCATGTGTAACGGGTATCGATAGGTTTCTTCGGATATTATTTCATCTCTAGAGCTTACAAACATCCGGGTGAAATAGATAAAAAGGTATCTTTTGCAAACAAAAGCGTTCAACTATTCAACCTGCATTCAAAACTTGTTCAGAAATAACACTTATTGTGCTTTGCAAGAAATGATCTTTAAGAATTAGTTTTTGAGTATCGATTGTTATACATGTTGGCTACAGATGACATGGCACTTTCTTATAGTCAGCAATTGGCTATACTATTAAGTAATATTAACCATGCCCTTATACACCTAGACGGAGGGATTAAATCAGGATGACTTGCAAGGGGGCAGAGGAGATGTAAGAAATGGTTAATCGTAAGTCTTTCACCAGTACTGTAGTAAAAATTCATACATGGAAGATTCTAGACTAAACCATAAACGATACACTTTTATTCATGCGCGATACTCCAATAGAGCAAGATCCTGCATGGAAGTCTCCACATGCTTAGACAGCGGATTACATTGAGCGAAGACTAATGATCAACATTTAACTTGATAATGCGTATGTCCAGGTGAACCTCCTTGGAGTCCCCGTGCACCGCGTCGCTGGGTAAAGGATGCCATGGGTTTTCCAAGTCCACATTGGCGGGATAGTCCCAGCTTCCCAGAGTCCAAGTCCGTCCGATGAGGCCAGTGTCGCCGCCCACGCGACCCAGAGGGGTAGTAACATTGACCACGCACCCGTACATCGGCCTCGTGTCAGTGTCAGCGTCAGCGGCATCGCCCCTGACGCACATTACAGAGACAGGGTGGCGGCCTGCGGGCCTCGCCGGTGCCCACGATCAAGAGGAAGACACTGTCGTCCTCCTCCGAGACTAGCAGGCAGCGGTGATCCTCCAGCGACTCCGGCATGGTGAATGGGTAGCACGTCTCGTACTCGATGTTCTCAGCCAAGGGCCAGCAGTGACCGATGCACGCATCCGTGAGGTGATGCACCATGTCTGCCGGCGAGCCACAAAACAGCATCGGGCACTCATAGCAATGGACGAAGGGCTCCTTGGAGGCATCGACCAGGCTGTCCATGAAACGGGAGTGGCTGTAGGGGATGTTGCGCCAATTGAATATATGAGCAAGTTACTATGAGATTTAATCCGAATAAGCACAAAATAAATCATGACGGCTATAACAGAGATGAAACTAATCATGTGGACTAGCATAGTAGTAGGATACAGAGTAGAAACATGAATTCTACCATGATTTCGAACAGGAAGGACAGAAACACATACGGTACAACGGGAGCAGCACCGTTGGCGTTGAGGTTGTCGCCCATGTCGTTGAGGAAGAGGTTGCCGAGGTCGGGGAAGAAGTCGTCGTTGGTGAAGTCATGGCTGCAGCAGTCGCGAGAGTGCGCTTCCCAAATTTCGACAACACCCGCCGAATGTAGCGCAGGAGGGAGTGGCTGTAGGGGACGTTGCAGCCGCCGAATGGAGCGCAGGAGTAGTACACGAAGCAGTAGATGGTGTTCTTACTAGTAGTACTCCCTAGTCTCTATCTATCTATATTTACTCTTATAGAAAACCGAGTTGGTGATGATGGTATGCCTGCCATCTTGTAATATAGACCGTCCGATCTATATCTGACGGATAGAAAGCCAACTATGACAATTTTACAAAAGGTACCCGCACCTCTCTCCACATTTACAGATAAGGCCTTGCCTCGTTCATCCTTATCTCCCACAACCTCGTGATCCTCCCTATGTCTCTATCTCTACTACTCTTCTTTGTTTTTTATAACAAATCGAATAGTGTTGCGCCGTCCGCTGCACGCCCGGCTGAACACGCCACCTTGCCTCCATCATCACCAACTGAGTCTTTTATAGGAGTAGGAGTAGAGAAAAAACCAAGTTGGTGATGATGGTGTGCCGTGTAATGCACGGGCATCTTGCTATTTTTTTTGCATATAAGTCCAAACACCACGTAGACATGGTATTTGAGCACGGTTCGTAGTCGTTCCACGCCCGGGAATTGAAGTTTGTAACTATTTTAGATTAGAATATACTACTCCTCTGGTGCTAGTAGTAGAGCAGAGTCCTACTCTACTACTCTACTCAAGCAAGTTAGGGCATAGCACTATAGGGAGTACCAGTACTGTGATCACTCAAGCAAGTTGTCTGGCATAGACATGACCATACGCTGCTGGTATGTGTCTCGTAAGTCAAGCGGCATGCTGTAGTCATCATCACATGTCCACTTCCCACAACACATATTCGCTTCTCCATATTTCTCCACACATAATCTCGTCCAATCTTCCATCCCCGCTAAGGCGCCTTCCCCCCTCGTCCGAAACCCAAGCACTAACAATGGCAGACCCGAGCAGCGTCCACCGAAAGAGTGGCCGGAATTCGCTCCCCATAGAGGTAATCAAGCTCATTGTTTTGCGTGTGGACAATCTCAGTACCATGCCGCTCGCCGCGTGCTCATCGGTGTTGTACCGTTTACTCAAAGACCTCAGGCCGGAGCTTTTTAAGCCCGCTCCTTGCTTGCTGATGCCGCCTGATCTTCAGAAACGGCATTTCACGCAGCATAACGATCGTAGGGTGGCGAGCATCAACTCCCTTGACTGCGATCCGATCCCCGTCAGCCTCAACTACATTAATGGTATGTACTGGGTCGACATGAACACGTCTTGGATGGTGCTCGTCGACGGTCGCGGCAGTTGGATGCTCGTGGAGGTCTACACCCGACGATTGATCCCCCTTCCTTCGATAAACACTGCACTGCTTTGGCACCGCGGCCCAGAATACTCGGAATCTTACAGTAGCCAACATGATACCAAGTTTGATTTGCTCAAGGTTGTAATCTGCCAAGTGCCCACAAGATATGTGAATTATAAAGACTTTAGGCTAATTGCGTTCTTTAACCACGGTCTCGCCTATCTGATAGGTCACTGCGGTAAGTGGATAAATCTGCACATCCATCGCAAGATCATACATCCTCCATGGTTCTCTGATGCCATTGAACACAAGGGCTTCATTTACGCTGTCGACTCCTTCTATGGCTGGACGTATTGCTGGCCTACTCCAGTCATCGCTACAAATGGCTGATACAGCAGTATGTTACTTTCCTATGATATCATGATGGCTTGCTTATATTACTATCAACATTTACTGAAAAAATATTCATGCTCATAACATGTTGTTCTTAAGATTGACTAAATCAAGAGCCCTTTTTTATTTGACTCCAACTTGATATGATGTTGTAGGCCGCCTAGTGTCCCTACCCTTCCTAATCCCAGAACCTTTCAAAGAAAAGCGGCATGGCAGTTGCAGGTGGTTCCTGGCTCGATCAGACAACGGCGAAAGATTGATGATCGTCGCACGTACCGGACGTGTTGTTTCCCGGAATACAATCACAGTCACTGCAAGGTCTTTGAGCAGGATCCCAGCTTCTCTGGGCCTTCAAGAATTTTTTACTGGAGGCTGGTAAGTAGCCTTGGTACACGCTCTCTGTTTGTCGGACTGAATTATCCGATTAACCAGGAGATAACCAACGGCAAGGATCATGATGGCAGCACAGTTTCGTTCATCAGGCAAAACTGTGTGTACACAGCGTACCATGCATCTCTGCATGCACCATACCCTGATATGTGCCACCATGCTCTGTAGCCCGAAGTAGGAGAGAGGGTCACAAGTATCAGACTTCGACTTGCTGGCTGGAGTTTCCCCCGTCAGGCACCCATCTGGTTCAAGCCGTTAGCCAATCTCCACAGCTTAATAAATAGTAACGTCTAACGGAGCCAGTTAGTTAGATGCGTACACTTGGTGTAGTAGGATCTTTATTTAGTTTGATGCATACACTTGTTCTTTTTTGGTAGCCCTTTTGTTATGATGGTTGATGTTTGGTTTGGAAGAGAGACTTGGGTCTTCACTCTTCTGGCCTGCTTACTGCTTCTATTGCACCCCCAGCCCTGGTTGCTGTTGCTGCTGTTTTCAATGTATAATCAGTAGTATATTTCGTCTGTTGGTTGAACAAATGTGTTGTTAGAACGACAAACACAATATTTTGGAAGTCGTTGCATGGTTCGATCCTTTAGTGCCCCGTACCGTACGTAGCTCATACTATTTTTCGTACAGAACACATTTTCCACTTGTTGATAACATGCAGCCCACTGATGAAGGCCCAATAGAGAAGCCCATAATTAACTGGAAGGGAGGCTCTCACATGAATCTGGCCCAGGTACATGCTCATGGTCCCGTAAACATAAATAAGTAAATAAATAAATAAAGCTAAATGCTCATGCACCAGTTCTTTGGGAAAATAGGTAGCCCAGTATTTCTTTTTGAAGAATACCCAAGCTAGGCCTATTTGTTTTCTTCGAATTACTGGGCTGCAAATCTTTCAAGACGAGGAGGGATGCATTCCGTCCTGGCCAAAGAGTATGGTCAATGTTTGTTAAAAGTAATATCAAAAGGGGTTGAAAATTCCAAAAAAATATAGCAAATGGGATATTAGTTTCTTTTTTTGTTTTTGTTCTTCACTGATATCTTATACGTATTTCGTTGTATTTAACATGACATAGTACTAATTTATTTTTAAATTTGTTTTAGTATGGCTATTAATTTTTGGATTAAGAATATTTCGTTCCCCAGCAAAAATTTGCGAATTTTCAAAATTTCCCACATATTTGGTTAATTTTTTGACCTTGGCACTGACCAGAAAATGGCCAGCAATTCTAAAAATGGAAAACAGACTGCAATAAATTCCATATGAATTAGAAAATGAGTAAAAATTATAAAAATAATAGCAAATGGGTTGTACACGCCACAGATTTCGAGGCTGACTTGTTTACGCAAGGCTTTGTCTGTGAACACAAGATTCTAGCAGTAGTGAATGTTGGATGTCCATCCAACGGCCGACGTGCTTCTTCAATCTCTGATCTTCCTGCTCCAGCCGCCTAAACTAGCGCCGGCGGGACTGCCTGCTCCCTCCTCTTGTGACCCGCTGTGATGCCGCACAGGCTTCCCCGGCCCACCCTACTCCCTCCACTGGCCTGGCCACACGCAATCAATTGCCTCCTTATTACGCAAAAAAAATGATTCCTCCCACTGACGTCTGGGGCGCACCGGTTGGGAGGCTAACCTATGGGCCTACTAAGTTGACGTGTACGCAGGGCTTGTCAACTTAGTCAACAAACGATTCTAGCAGCAGTAACCGTTGGATTTGAATCGAACGGTCCTGCTGCTTCTTCAATCGCTGCTCTTCTTGCACCAGCCGCCCAAACCAGCGCCGGGGAGACCGCCTGCTCCTGCCTCCAGTGGCCGAATGTGCTACCGTTGAGGCCTCATAGCCCCCTACTACTCCCACCGCTAGCCAGGCCCTGCGGCGACGGCAGCCTCACACCATAGTCGAACCAGTGAACCCTCGTACTCCTCTCCGTGTGGGCATCCACTACCGCGTCTTCCCCGGCTCCGTGTCGTCCCCTTCCTAGGCCTCGCCGTCATCCACCCCCTTGGTGCTCTCGGCGCGGCGTGGTCAATGTGGTCAATGACATTCCATCGGAAGAGTACTATACGTGGAGAGGCTGACAGCTGGGTCCACGGCCACAACCCAGTTTTTTTGTGATTTGCCAAGTAAGTCGCTTTGTCAGGCCTGTTGGGCTGCAAATCTTTCAAGACGAGGAGAGCTTTCATTCGGCTGGCCGAGAAAGTGGCCCATCAGTAATGAGAAATGGGATGTACATTTTTAAAACACATCAAACCGGCAATTAGTTTCAAATATCTTTTTTTTCATTTCAAGATTTTAAATTACATTAATTTTTATGGGTGGAGAATTTGTTGGATTTTATATTGATATACATTTATTTTTAAAATCAGTTTGAATGTGAGTCGAAATTTCGGGATTAAAACATTCGGACCGCACCGAAATATGCAAAATTTTGTATAATTTTTTAACCGTGGCCACAATATGGGCTGTAATGCTAACAAAAAGAATACGGGCTCCAAAAAAACCTTAAGAATTAGCAAATGGGCTGTAAATTATTAGAAATAATGGCAGATGGGTTGTATGTTGTTTTCCACAGATTTGCGGCTTTCCTAAAAAAAGGTTGACGCACAAGCCGTGACTGTTGGATGGCCATCCAACGACCGTCGTGCTTCTTCAATCTCCGCTCTTCCTGCTCCAGCCGCTCAAACAAGCGCCGGCGGGACTGCCTACTCTCTCCTCCCCGCGGCCGGCTCTGCTGCCACGCAGGCCTCACCGCCCCACCGTACTCCCATCGCTGGCCTAGCCATCCCTCTACTCACCCACACCTGTTGTTATTCTCCGGCGACGGCAGACGAACCAGTAAACCCTCGTACAGTCATACTCCCCTCTGTGCAGGAAACAACTGCCGAGTCTTCCCTGCCTCCGTGTCGTTCCCTTCCTAGGCCTCGCCGTCGTCCACCGCCCTGGTGCTCTTAGCGCAGCCTGGTCAAGGTGGTCCACGACCGACATGCATCTGAAGTGGACTGTACGTGGAGAGGCCGACAGCTGGGTCCACGGCCGCACGCAAGGAAATGCCTCCTTATTACGCGCAAAATAATGATTCCTACACCTGACATCAGGGACCCACCGAAAGGGCCTCTGTATTTCGCGAAAAAAAAGTTACCGTCACTGACAGCTCGGACCCACCAACTATATCCTCGCACGCAAGGAAGTGCCTCCTTATTACGCACAAAAAAAGTGAATACTCCCCCTGTTAGCTGGGACCCAGTATAGTGGTAGGCTGACTTGTGGGCCTACTAAGTTGTCACTTAGTCAATATGCACGATTCTAGCTCCAGTTACCGTACGATGTCCATCCAACGGCCGTAGTGCTTCTTCAACCTCTGGTCTACTTGCTCCAGCCGCCCAAACCAGAGCCGGTCGTGCCTCGTGTTCCTGCCTCCAGTGGCCTGCTACGATGCGGCGGAGGCCTCACCGCCCCCTACTACTCCCACCGCTGGCCAGGCCATCCCTCTACTCACCCACACCCCCTGTTATTCTGCGGCGACGGCAGCCTCACACCGCAGCGAACCAGTGAACCCCCGTACTCCTCTACGCATGGACATCCACTACCGCGTCTTCCCCGGCTCCGCGTCGTCCCCTTCCTAGGCCTCCCCGTCGTCCATCGCCCTGGTGCTCTCGGCGCGGCGTGGTCAACATGGTCAAGGAACGGCTTCCATCGGACGTGGACTGTACGTGGAGAGGCTGACAGCTGGGTCCACGGCCGCAGCAAGAAAGTGCCTCCTTATTACGTGGAAAATAATTATTCCTCCACCTGACAGCGCGGACCCACCGGACGGGCCACCGTATTTCGTGAAAAAAACGTTTTCCCCTGACTCTGGGACCCACCAGCTACATCTTCGCACGCAAGGAAGTGCGTCCGGGCAAAAAAAAAGGTTCGCCCCCCTGACTGCTGGGACCCACTAGCTACATCTTCGCACGCAAGGAAGTGCGTGACAGTCGGGACCCACCTGGTCAAAGCGTACGTAGCGTTGTCATTCTGGTCGTGAACATGTACGTACATATATACTGGTGGATGTAGAGGCGCGCACGTGTTATAGTAGAGGTGCGCACGTAGCATGTACATGTACGTACAACGGCCAAGGTGCAAGAAAGAAAATACAGCCACGTACGTACATACGGGCAGGGTCTCGAATGCCTACTCACACATACGTACATGGCTGGGTCGAAACAGAGAAACAGCGTCGTCGTCGTGTTCATGGGGAGCCAACCGGCTGGGTCGGAACAGAATGCATGGTCGTGTTCATCGGGAGGGCTTGGACGGAACAGGCGATGGAAACAAGGCCTGGCGTACCGCACAACAAAGGAAACGGACCTCCTACGTTCGGAACAGGGTCCTGTTGATCAGAGGGGTGTGCCATACTGCAAAACGGAGGAAACGGACCTCCTACGGTCGAAACGGGGGTCCTGTTGATCGGGAGGGGTGTGGCGTACCGCAAAACGGAGGAAACGGACCTCCTACGGTCGAAACGGGGGTCCTGTTGATCCGGAGGGTGTGTTGTACCGCAAAATGGACGAAACGGACTTGTGTTCGAGCACTACGGTCGAAATGGGGGTCCTGTTCATCGGGAGGGGTGTGGCGTACTGCAAAACGGGACTCCACGGGATACTGTTCATCTCCACCATCGACCTCCTCCAGCCTCCACGGGCTACCGTCGACCTCCTCCAGCCTCCACGGGCTCCTGTTCATCCAGCCTCCACCGCGCGCTACTCCACCGGCTACTGTTCAGCCACCCCTCCACTGTCTACTATTCATCCAGCCCTCCACACCACGGGGTCCTGTTCAACCACCCCTCCATGGGCACCCTCCACCGTCTACTGTTCATCCAGCCCTCCACACCACCGGGTACTGTTCATCCAGAGGCAACGCCACCGCTCACTGTTCATCCACCCCCCGGCAACGCTCACTGTTCATCCAATCGATCGGCTTCAGTTAGCAGCAGTAGCGAAGGAATCGCTCGATCGGGTTCAGTTAACAGCCATCGATCGATCGCTCGGGTTCAGTAAGGCGTAGCCTGCAGTGCAATCGCTCGGGTTCAGTTAGAGCCCAACACCTCGCTCGGGTTCAGTTAGAGCCAACGCCTCGCACACACGCGCGTACGTGTACAATAGAAACGTGCATCGCTCGGCCACCGACCTCCCACCGTAACCGGGAACTACCTGAAATTTTCCTCCCCCTCGCTTCTACCATGGTTTTTTCTGTCATGGACGGCCCAAAGAATGTTATGCAGCTGCGCCTCCAGCCCGCCCAGGACGAAAAGCCCATTTTCTGTCATGATTTTTTGTCATAGAAGTATGAGCCCACCACATCTATGCTGATACCAGGTTTTTTCACAATTATCGTCATAGAAGTGTCATATGTATGATAGAAAAAAAAATTGTTCGGCCCAAAATGTCATGGATGTGTCTTTTTTTGTAGTGTACATGTGTGAATACATAGACAAAACAGAGTGTCCCAAGTATGCCTCTACTTGATTAGCTCGTTAATCAAAGATGGTTATGTTTCCTGACCATAGACATGTTTTGTCATTTGATGAACGGGATCACATCATTAGAGAATGATGTGATGGACAAGACCCATCCGTTAGCTTAGCATAATGATCGTTTAGTTTTATTGTTATTGCTTTCTTCATGACTTATACATGTTCCTCTGACTATGAGATTATGCAACTCCCGATACCGGAGGAACACTTTGTGTGCTATCAAACGTCACAACGTAACTGGGTGATTATAAAGATTCTCTACAGGTGTCTCCGAAGGTGTTTGTTGGGTTGGCATAGATCAAGATTAGGATTTGTCACTCCGTGTATCGGAGAGATATCTCTGGGCCCTCTCAGTAATGCACATCACTATAAGCCTTGCAAGCAATGTGACTAATGAGTTAGTTGCGGGATGATGCATTATGGAACGAGTAAAGAGACTTGCCGGTAACGAGATTGAACTAGGTATGAGGATACCACGATCGAATCTCGGGCAAGTAACATGCCGATGACAAAGGGAACAACGTATGTTGTTATGCAGTTTGACCGATAAAGATCTTTGTACAATATGTAGGAGCCAATATGAGCATCCAGGTTCAGCTATTGGTTATTGACCGGAGATGTGTCTCGGCCATGTCTACATAGTTCTCGAACCCGTAGGGTCCGCACGCTTAACGTTTGATGATGATTTGTATTATGAGTTATGTGATTTGATGACCGAAGTTTGTTCGGAGTCCCGGATGATATCACGTACTTGGTGAGGAGTCTCAAAATGGTCGAGAAGTAAAGATTCATATATTGGAAGGTTATATTCGGACATCGGAATGGTTCCGAGTGATTCGGGTATTTATCCGAAATACCAAGGGGTTACCGGAACCCCCCGGGGAAGTAATGGGCCTTAGTGGGATTTAGTGGAGAAGAGGAGGCAGGCCAAGGGAAGGTGCCCCCCATGGAGTCCGAATTGGACTAGGGGAAGGGGCGGCGCCCCCTTGCCCTTTCCTACTCCCTCTCTCTTTCCCTCTTTCCCTCTCTCCTACTCCGAAAAGGAAAGGGGAATCCTACCAGGACTTGGGAGTCCTAGTAGGACTCCCCACACTATGCGTGCCCCTAGGGGGCCATCCTCTGTCCCTCCCTTCCTTATATACAGAGGAGGGGGCACCCCAAAGGACGACAGACAATCTCTTAGCCGTGTGCGGTGCCCCCCTCCATAGTTTAACACCTCAGTCATATCGTTGTAGTGCTTAGGCGAAGCCCTGCGCCGGTAACTTCATCATTACCGTCGCCACACCGTCGTGCCAATGAAACTCTCCCTCATCCTCAACTGGATCAAGAGATCGTGGGACGTCATCATGCTGAACATGTGCTGAACATGGAGGTGTCGTACGTTTGGTACTTGGATCGGTTGGATCGTGAAGACGTTCGACTACATCAACCACGTTACTAAACGCTTTCGCTTTCAGTCTATGAGGGTACGTGGACACACTCTCTCACTCTCGTTGCTATGCATCTCCTAGATAGATCTTGCGTGATCGTAGGATTTTTTTTGAAATTGCATGCTACGCTCCCCAACACTTACCATCAATGTCTTACTTTGATTCGGCGGTATTGTTGGATGAAGCGTCCTGGACCGACATTACATGACCGCGTTCATGAGACTGGTTCTACCGACGTGCTTCGCACACAAGTGGCTGGCGGGTGTCTGTTTCTCCAACTTTAGTTGAATCGAGTTTGACTACAGTCGGTCCTTGTTGAAGGTTAAAACAACACACTTGATGAAAAATCATTGTGGTTTTGATGCGTAGGTAAGAACGGTTCTTGCTAGAAGCCCATAGCAGCCACGTAAAACTTGCAACAACAAAGTAGAGGACGTCTAACTTGTTTTTGCAGGGCTTGTTGTGATGTGATATGGTCAAGACATGATGTATGAGATGCTCATGTTTTGTAAAAGTCATCGGCAACTGGCAGGAGCCTTATGGTTGTCGATTTATTTTATGAAATGCAATCACCATGTAATTGCTTTACTTTATCACTAAGCGGTAGCGATAGTCGTAGAAGCAATAGTTGGCGAGATGACAACGATGCTATGATGGAGATCAAGGTGTCAAGCCGGTGACGATGGAGATCATGACGGTGCTTTCAAGATGGAGATCAAAGGCACAGGATGATGATGGCCATATCATGTCACATATTTTGATTCCATGTGATGTTTATCTTTTATGCATCTTATTTTGCTTAGTACGGTGGTAGCATTATAAGATGATCCCTCACTAAATTTCAAGGTATAAGTGTTCTCCCTGAGTATGCACCATTGCTACAGTTCGTCGTGCCGAGACACCACGTGATGATCGGGTGTGATAAGCTCTACGTTCACACACAACTGGTGCAAGCCAGTTTTGCACGCGCAGAGTACTCGGGTTAAACTTGACGAGCCTAGCATATGCAGATATGGCCTCGGAACACTGAGACTGAAAGGTCGAACATGAATCATATAGTAGATATGATCAACATAGAGATGTTCACCATTGAAAACTACTTCATCTCACGTGATGATCAGACATGGTTTAGTTGATATGGATCACGTGATCATTTAGATGACTAGAGGGATGTCTATCTAAGTGGGAGTTATTAAGTAATATGATTAATTGAACTTTAATTTATCATTAAGTTAGTACCTGATAGTTTTTTTGCATACCTATGTTGTTGTAGATTAATGGCCCGTGTTACCATTCCCTTGAATTTTAATGTGTTCCTAAAGAAAGCTAAGTTGAAAGATAATGGTAGCAATTACACAGACTGGGTCCGTAACTTGAGGATTATCCTCATTGTTGCACATAAGAATTACGTCCTGAAAGCACTACTAGGTGCAAGACCTGCTGCAGGAGCAACTCCGGACATTATGAACATCTGGCAGAGCAAAGCTGAGAAAGCTAAGTTGAAAGATAATGGTATCAATTACACGGACTGGGTCCGTAACTTGAGGATTATCCTCGTTGCTGCATAGAAGAATTACGTCCTGAAAGCACCGCTAGGTGCAAGACCCGCTGCAGGAGCAACTCCGGACATTATGAACATATGGCAGAGCAAAGCTGATGACTACTCGATAGTTCAGTGTGCCATGCTTTACGGCTTAGAATCGGGACTTCAAAGATGTTTTGAACGTCATGGAGCATATTAGATGTTCCAGGAGTTAAAGTTAATATTTCAAGCAAATGCCCGAGTTGAGAGATATTAAGTCTCCAACAAGTTCTATAGCTGCAAGATGGAGGAGAATAGTTCTGTCAGTGAACACATACTCAAAATGTCTAGGTACCATAACCACTTGATTCAGCTGGGAGTTAATCTTTCTAATGATAGTGTCATTGACATGGTTCTTCAATCACTGCCACCAAGCTATAAAGGCTTCATGATGAACTATAATATGCAAGGGATGGAAAAGACAATTCCCAAGCTCTTCGCGATGCTAAAGGCTGCGGAGGTAGAAATCAAGAAGGAGCATCAAGTGTTGATGGTTAACAAGACCACTAGTTTCAAGAAAAATGGCAAAGGGAAGAAGGGGAACTTCAAGAAGAATAGCAAGCAAGTTGCTGCTCCCGGGAAGAAGCCCAAGTCTGGACCTAAGCCTGAAACTGAGTGCTTCTACTGAAAGGGACTGGTCACTGGAAGAGGAACTACCCCAAGTATTTGGCGGATAAGAAGGATGGAAAAGTGAAAGGTATATTTGATATACATGTTATTGATGTGTACCTTACTAATGCTCGTAGTAGCGCCTGGGTATTTGATACTGGTTCTATTGCTCATATTTGCAACTCGAAACAGGGGCTATGGATTAAACGAAGATTGGCTAAGGACGAGGTGATGATGCGCGTGGGAAATGGTTCCAAAGTCGATGTGATCACCGTCGGCACACTACCTCTACATCTACCGTCGGGATTAGTTTTAGATCTAAATAATTGTTATTTGGTGCCAGCGTTAAGCATGAACCTTATATCTAGATCATGTTTGATGCGAGACGGTTATTCATTTAAATCAAAGAATAATGGTTGTTCTATTTATATGAGTAATATCTTTTATGGTCATGCACCCTTGATGAGTGGTCTATTTTTGTTGAATCTCGATTGTAGTGATACACATATTCATAATATTGAAGCCAAAAGATGCAAAGTTAATAATGATAGTGCAACTTATTTGTGGCACTGTGTTTAGGTCATATTGGTGTAAAGCGCATGAAGAAACTCCATGCTGATGGGCTTTTGGAATCACTTGATTATGAATCACTTGATGCTTGCGAACCATGCCTCATGGGCGAGATGACTAAGACTCTGTTCTCCGGAACAATGGAGTGAGCAACTGATTTATTGGAAATAATACATATTGATGTATGCGACCCGATGAGTGTTGAGGCTCGCGGCGGGTATCATTATTTTCTGACCTTCATAGATGATTTGAGCAAATATGGGTATATCTACTTAATGAAACATAAGTCTGAAACATTTGAAAAGATCAAAGAATTTCAAAGTGAAGTGGAAAATCATCATAACAAGAAAATAAAGTTTCTATGATCTAATTGTGGAGGTGAATATTTGAGTTATGAGTTTGGTCTTCATTTGAAACAATGTCGAATAGTTTCGCAACTCACGCCACCTGGAACACCACAACGTAATGGTGCGTCCGAACGTCGTAATCGTACTTTATTAGATATGGTGCGATCTATGATGTCTCTTACCGATTTACCACTATCATTTTGGGGTTATGCTTTAGAGACGGCTGCATTCACGTTAAATAGGGCACCATCTAAATCCGTTGAGATGACACCATATGAACTGTGGTTTGGAAAGAAACCCAAGCTGTCGTTTCTTAAAGTTTGGGGCTGCGATGCTTATGTGAAAAAGCTTCAACCTGATAAGCTCGAACCCAAATCGGAGAAATGCGTCTTCATAGGATACCCAAAGGAGCTGCTGGGTACACCTTCTATCACTGATCCGAAGGCAAGATTTTTTTTGCTAAAAATGGATCCTTTCTAGAGAAGGAGTTTCTCTCGGAAGAAGTGAGTGGGAGGAAAGTAGAACTTGATGAGGTAATTGTACCTTCTCCCGAATTAGAAAATAGTTCACCACAGAAATCAGTTCCAGTGATGCCTACACTAGTTAGTGAGGAAGTTAATGATGATGATCATGAAACTCTGGTTCAAGTTACTACTGAACCTCATAGCTCAACCAGAGTATGTTCCGCACCAGAGTGGTACGATAATCCTGTTCTGGAAGTCACGTTACTAGACCATGATGAACCTACAAAACTATGAGGAAGCGATGATGAGCCCAGATTCCATGAAATGGCTTTAGGCCATGAAATCTGAGATGTGATCCATGTATGAGAACAAAGTGTGGACTTTGGTTGACTTGCCCGATGATCGGCAAGCCATGGAGAATAAATGGATCTTCAAGAAGATGACTGACGCTGACGGTAATGTTACTGTCTACAAAGCTCGACTTGTTGCGAAAGGTTTTTGACAAGTTCAAGGAGTTGGCTACGATGAGACCTTCTCACCCGTGGCGATGCTTAAGTCTGTCCGAATCATGTTAGCAATTGCCCCATTTTGTGATTATGAAATCTGGCAAATGGATGTCAAAACTGCTTTCCTTAATGGATACCTTAAAGAAGAGTTGTATATGATGCAACCAGAAGGTTTTGTCGATCCTAAAGGTGCTAACAAAGTGTGCAAGCTCCAGCGATCCATTTATGGACTGGTGCAAGCCTCTCGAAGTTGGAATATACACTTTGATAGTGTGATCAAAGCATATGGTTTTATACAGACTTTTGGAGAAGCATGTATTTACAAGAAAGTGAGTGGGAGCTCTGTAGCATTTCTAATATTATATGTGGATGACATATTGTTGATTGGAAATGATACAGAATTTCTGGATAGCATAAAAGGATACTGAAAGTGCAACTATCCCTAGGTGGTTTTGGTAATGATTAACAACATATAGCTCATTGAACTAATGTCATTACAAGATAAATATTTCAGGAAAGTTCAATGGTTGGCATGGCATGGATAAGGAATGTGGACCCCTCAAAATGCTAAGGACAAAAGATTGGCTCAAGCTTTAAAGTCCAAGACTCTACATTTTCTATTTTAGTGATCCAAGATCACATTGTGTCTATAGGAAAGCCAATACTATTAAAAGGGGATGAGGTGTTGCTTAATGGCTTGCTTGCTCAAAATGCTTAGTGATATGCTCCAAAAGCCCTCAACCACTTCCTCATATCCACATATGTCCTAACCAAAAGTCAAACTCGGCCCCATCGATTTGATCCATCCGGCGCCACCAAGTTCATTTGACATAGCCACTGCCAGAAACCCTAGTCTTTTCGGTCTCACCGATAGGGATCTCGGTCTCACCGAGATGGGGTTGCAAACTCTCTGTTTCCCTTCATAACGTTTCAGTCAAACCGAGATGAGGGATCGGTCCCACCGATTCTGCAATGCAAACTCCATGTTTCCTCTTCGTAACGTTTCGGTCAAACCGAGATGAGCGATCGGTCCCACCGAGTCTGCAATGCAAACTCCCTGTTTCCTTTTCGTAACGCTTCGGTCCCACCGAGATGAGCGAATCGGTCCCACCGAGTTTGCCTGACCAATTCTCTGTTAGCTTATTACCAAAGTTGGTTCAACCGAGTTTGTGTAATCGGTCCAACCGAGATTATGTTATGCCCTAACCCTAGTGATATCGGTCCCATTGAGTTGACATGTCGGTCCCACCGATATTGCCTAACGGTCACATATGTACTGAATCAGTCCGACCGAGTTTTCTGATTCGGTCGCACCGAGTTTGGTATAATGTGTGTAACGGTTAGATTTTGTGTGGAGGCTATATATACCCCTCCACCCTCTCCTCCTTCGTGAGGGAAGCCATCATAACGTGCCTACACTTCCACTACTCATTTTTTGAGAGAGAGCCACCTACTCATGTGTTGAGACCAAGATATTCCAATCCAACCATATGAATCTTGATCTCTAGGCTTCCCCAAGTTGCTTTCCACTCAAATCATCTTTCCACCAAATCCAATCCTATGAGAGTGAGTTGACTGTTGGGGAGACTATCATTTGAAGCACAAGAGAAATGACTTCATCATCGACACACCATCTATTACCTTTTGGAGAGTGGTGTCTCCTAGATTGGTTAGGTGTCACTTGGGAGCCTCCGACAAGATTGTGGAGTGAACCAAGGAGTTTGTAAGGGCAAGGAGATCGCCTACTTTGTGAAGATCTACCCTAGTGAGGCAAGTCCTTCGTGGGGGATGGCCATGGTGGGATAGACAAGGTTGCTTCTTCGTGGACCCTTCGTGGGTGGAGCCCTCCATGGACTCGCGCAGCCATTACCCTTCGTGGGTTGAAGTCTCCATCAACGTGGATGTACGATAGCACCACCTATTGGAACCACGACGAAAACATCCGTGTCTCCTATTGTGTTTGCACTCTCCAAACACATCCCTTTACATTCTTGCAAGTTGCATGCTTTACTTTCCGCTGCTCATATACCCTTTGCATGCTTGCTTGAATTGTGTTAAGATTGCTTGACTTGTGCTAAGTTGTTAAAATCTGCCAAGAACTAAAATTGGGAAAAGGTTAAGTTTTTATTTGGTCAAGTAGTCTAATCACCCCCCCTCTAGACATACTTTCGATCCTACAATTGGTATTAGAGCTTTGGTCTCCATTTGCCTTGATTTCCATAGCTTTTGGTTATCATAGCCTTGGTTTCACAACCTAGGAGAGTATGGCATCTAGCGAGGGAAATTACCACCGTAGAGGTCCTTATTTTGATGGAACTAATTTTGCTAATTGGACATAACCCCCCCGTTTGGGCTATTGTGTGTATTGGCTTGCAAGGTGAATTCTTCGATGGGAGAGAGCCGAACCGTGAAGCTACCGTGGAAGAGTTGAAGATGCTGCAATACAACGCTCAAGTGTGTGATATCCTCTTCAACGGATTGTGCCCCGAAGAATTCAACAAAATCAGCCGGCTTGAGAATGGAAAGGAAATTTGGGATACTTTGATTGACATGCACGATGGTACCGACTCCGTCAAGGAATCCGAATTGGATGTGCTTCAAAGTCAACTTGACAAGTTCAACATGAAGGATGGTGAAGGTGTCGCTGAAATGTACTCTAGGCTTGCTCTCATCACAAATGAGATTGCCGGCTTAGGAAGTGAAGAGATGACCGATAAATTCATCATCAAGAAGATCCTAAGAGCCTTGGATGGAAAATTTGATACCATGTGCACATTGATCCAAATGATGCCCAATTACAAAGATCTCAAGCCAACAGAAGTCATTGGAAGAATTGTTGCTCATGAGATGTCTCTCAAGGATAAGGAAGAGCTTCACAACAAGTCAAGTGGTGCTTACAAAGCCTCATGTGATGCTCCTACATCATCAAGTGAGGAACAAACCTTCAATGATTAATTGAGCTTAATGGTGAAAAACTTCAACAAGTTCTACAAGAGTAGAAGCAAGGAAAGAAGTTCCAAGTCAAGGTCCTACAATGACAAAAGATCTTCGAGTCGTGAACGTAATTGTTACAATTATGGAAGACCTGGACACTATTCCAATGAGTGTACGGCTCCTTACAAAAGGAGAGAAGATTCACCCAAAAGAAGAAGTAGAAGAGAAGAATCACCACCAAGAGAGAGGAGTAGAGATGATCATTATGAACGAAGAACCTCCCGGAGAAGCAAGGATTCGGAAAGGAAGGACAAATTGTCAAAGAGCTACACAAAGCGAAGACATCAAGATCATGTTGGTGAATGGGTATCCAGCTCCGACTCCGACCATCACTCCAAGAGAAGCTATCACTCTGACTCCGAATATACTCAAGATGAAGGTGTTGCCGGTCTAGCACTTGTGTCAACCAACTCCTACGACATATTTGACTCACCAAATGAAGGAATTGGAAGATGCTTCATGGCTAAAGGCCCAAAGGTATCACACCCCTAGCATGTTGATTTCGATAGTGATGAAGATGACTTGTTAGGTGATGATGATTTACTTGTTTACAACTCTAGTGATGAATACTATGATGAAACATCAATTAATCATGCTAATCAAGATAAAACGAATGACAATGATAAGGAGAAGATTGAGCGCCTAACTAAAGAACTAAAAACTCTTAAGTTAGCTCATGAAACTACCTTGGAAGATCATCGAGAACTTTTAAAGACTCATGAGAAGTTACACTTTGAAAAGCTCAACCTTGATCAAGAGCATGAGTTTTTAAAGGCAATCAATGATGATCTTCGCAAGAAAAGTTCTTCTTACATTGCCAAGCATTTACTCTTATCTACTTACATGCCACAAGTCATGTCTAGTAACAAGAGTAAGAAATATTCTTCTTCTAGTAGTAACAATAATCATGCTAAATCGAATGTTGTTGCTTCTAGTAGTTCTCTTGATTCCACTAATGATTCTCTTAGCCAAGTTACACTTGAGCAAGAAAATAGCTTATTGACGGGAATTATAGAGAAGGGTGTCTACAAGAGCCTTGCCGAAAGTAAGCAATTTGAGGAAATTGTACGCAAGCAAGGAAGGCACCGGAAGAATCAAGGTGTGGTTTCGAACGAAAGTTCAATGCCAATGGAGTTGAGTGGGAAGAAGATCAATGCCCCAAGACGAAGTTTGTTCCCCAACAAGAGAAGTATGATCCTACTTCTTTTCAAGGGACACAAGCTCAAGATGATCTTCCACCACAAGACCACAAGCAAAAAGGCAAGGACAAGCTTCAAGAGGAGATTGATGTGTTTGAAGAAGCTCCCAAGGCCTTGGTCAAGTGGGTTCCCAAGACTACATCAAGTTCTACTTCATCAAGTTCCACTACAACCCAAGGATTCCCATCAAGATGATGTGGATCCCAAAGAAGAAGGACTAGAGAGTTCTTGAGGGTGACTCCGCCAATATTCTTCTCTCGCATCATTTTGGCAAGGACAAGTGCAATCAACCTCCACATCTTGCACTAGTTCAAGGTGTCACAAATCCTCTTGCTGGTAAGACAAGGGACAAGATAACATAATGCTTTCATGGACATCATCTTGTGTGTCCATCACTCTATGTTTATGGATATCCTTGCTTGTTCCTTGTGGGACTAACCCATGTAGGTATTGAAAGTGCAACTCGCTCCAACGGATTGCTCGAAATGATTTACAACAACATTGAGCATACACATCTTCAACACCTACATGAAGTCATCATCGACAAAACCCAAGGTTAGTTCATCCCTCTTAGGGGGGATCTCACATCTAGGGGGAGCTTTACTCTAAAGAATTGAGCTAAAGCAACTCAGATGATGTGAACACATCAATGCTTTATGTAAAAGTGGTAACCCCACTTGTGCTTAAACGATGAGTATGACCTATGATCAAATGTTCTCATTTGACTCCTAAGTCAATATACTCATATGTAGATGACCTAGTCATCGCCAATTGTTTGATAGGTGCTAGAATTGGTTGTGCATGCTTTGCCATATATTTCATTTGCCATCTTATTGCGTGAGCATGTTGGTTGCATATTTTACTCATTCGAGGACATCCACTTGTTTTTTTTTGTTTGGCTCCTTTTCTTTTGCCAAGTGGATGGACAAGAATGCCTAAGAACCTTCTCTAACTATCTATGCTTTTCTCGTCTCAAACCCTATACAAGCTACATCACAAAGTTTGATCAAGTCAGATTCGAACCACTCTGTGTGAGGAGCACTCAGAGTCCCCAATTCGTCATAGACTTAAACTTCCAAAACCTCTTTGTGCATTTTGGTCTGACCGAGAAAACTATTTTGGTCAAACCGAGTTCACTAAGTTGATCTAGGTTTTCATCTCGGTGCAACCGATTTGAACACTTCGGTCACATCGAGTTGGAGCAACCGCTTGCGATTCTGCAATCTTGGTGCCACCAAGTTGTTCCACTCGGTCACAGCGACAGGGTCGGGATATAAATACCCACGAATGAGATTTTGGAAATTACTTCAAATCCTCTCAGCCCGCGTGTGTCCTGCTCTGCCTCCTCGAGTCTCCGGATCGTCTTCTCGCTGCCAACGACCTCCCGTCGTTGGATTCTGCCACCATCGACGGATTCTGCTCTGCCATCGCCGCCGTAGCGAACACTCGCTGTTCTAGGGTACGTGTTCGACCCCTTGTGCTGTCTTTTTCACTCCGATTCCTAGCACAAGGACAATGCCATGTTTCTTGCCACGAATGGGATTAATCTATCTATGTAGCGACCCGACCCGAATGGGTCAAGTCTCTGTGCTTACGTGTCATCCCTGGATTGGTATGCTGACACACACAGTACTCGAGGATTTATAACAGAGGTAAATCACATGTATAAATAACGTAAATACTATTACCTCAATCCAAAAGATAGCGGAAGCAACAAGGTTGTGGATTCCCATCAACACCAACGGCAAAGTTGAGTATAGGAAATCGTAACCCTAACGTATCACTTACTCGTCGTCTTAAATGTCTGCAACATGAAAAGTTGCAGCCCAAAAACGGGTCAGCACATGGAATATGCTGGCAATGTAACACATAGAGAATAATGGAATGAATAAGCCTATACTACATGCATATATGACTGGTGGAAAAGCTCTATGGTTATAAGGTTTTGCGAAAAGCCAATTTTTCCCTACTTCAAAGGAATAAATTTATTAAACTATCATGGTGGTTGTTGAACATTGAGAATGGTTGACAGCATCCTCAATCCCAATTAAAAGTACTCTTTAAAACCCAACAATATTTAATTAAAGTATCATGATGAGATTCACATGATAATCAAGTACTAGATACTCAAGATGTCCATAACCGGGGACACGGCTAATCATGATTAGTTTGTACATTCTGCAGAGGTTTGCGCACTTTTCCCCACAAGACTCGATCACCTCCGTTTGGTTTCTCGCACTACAGGGTGTTTGAGAAACGGATGACCGAGACATAGTCTTTCAGAAGTGCTAGGACCTTACGACGGGTAGACCGGTACACCTACATCCCCTACATCTGCTAGTCCACCACTATAAGAGTTCGCACGACTTAGTCAACTATGCCAGAGCCCATAATGGCTTGTGGCTGCACACGGAAGTTACTAGCATGAATTATCTTATGATCCCTTTGAGCCTGGGTGGCGGTCCATAGGAAAATCACATGGTAACCCCGGGATTTCCAAAAAAACAGGCAATCACTGGATACCCCAGGTGCCTCAATCCACCCAGATGTGTATTTAAGTTGCCACCTTAGATAAACCATTAATTAACAATCTCACATCTGTCATGGATATTCACTCACCCAATCCACGTCTACTAGCATAGCATGGCATAATAAGCAAACGCAGAAGTAACTGCCAAAGGTTTCAATAGTAACACAGGTAATAGGTACTACCTCAATCTACTTCCCAAAAACCCACAATTTAATTAGATCCTAATCATGCAAGTGTTTGAGGATTGATCTGATGCATAAAAACTGGGTAGTAGAAAAGGTATGATCAAGTGTTACTTGCCTGGAATGTTGATGAAGATGTTTCGCACTCAAAACTCTTGATAGTTCTACTTGTCACACTCCGGTCAATCTATCGAGCAAGCAATGGTAACCACACATAAGCAATCACTCAAAATATCGGAAAGAACGAAGAGGACGATTCGGAAAACATCAAAACCAAACAAATAACTCTAGCAGCATAAAACAATTTCTAACAGTACCAAAATTATGTGAATTTGGCCTTATCAGAAAGCTTAGGTCAAGAGCTTCGAAATGCAAAAAAATCACTCAAATCGGAGTTATAAAACTCAAGTTATGCTCAAACGAAGTTCAAATTCAAGTTAGATCTAATTGAAATTTTAAACTTTCAAAAACATGTTTGATTTGGATTACTGGATAGAGGGGATCATAACGAAGAAGTGGGCGTTGGTTTCGTTGGATTTGGATAAACGGACAAAAAGTTGTGGTCATTTGAAGTACAGGGGCCAATCTGTAAATAAAATATTCACAAACGAGTCCCTGGCAGAAAACTAAAATAAAAAGAAAAATCCTACCGAACGAACGTTCGCTACAGAAGCGTAGGCGACCAATTCGTCCACTACAGAGGTTTAACTAGTGAGCGTTTGCTATATAACTAAACCAAATTAAAAAAACGATCTAACGATAAAAACCGAAAGCGAATAAAAATAACCGGGGTGGTTTGCGGTTTATACCGGTTCAAGAATTTAAACCAGCGGCGGCGGTTTCCGGCGAAGTGGCGAACTCCGGCGAGACGGCGCGGCGGCGCAGCAGCTCCGGCGAGGTGCGGCGAGGGCTGCGCGGCGACGGCGCGAGGCATCGGCGTCGGGGCGGCATGAAGGCGACGGCTGCAGCGCGGGGAGGCGAGGAGATGGCGGCGGCGGCGGATCTCATCGGGGCGGCGGCGGTGACGCGATGCGTCCCGAGGCGGCGGCGAAAACGGGATCCAGGGGGTCCCGGGGTGTGCTTTATAGGAGGGGGAGGGCGGCTCCGAGGCATGGAGGAGGGGGCAAGGCGCGAGGAAAGTCCTGCCGCGGCATGGACGTCGAGGCGGCGGCGGAGTCGTGCGGGGTTCGGTCTCCCGCTGGAGATCGGGGACGACCCGGGGTGGGCCGACGCGGCGCTGGGCCGGCTGGGCTTCGGCCCAGTCGGTCCGAAGAGTTTTTTTTAGAAAAAAAACATTTTCACAAAATAAAAAAACAGAACAGAAAAAGTATATTATATAGGCATATAATATATCAAAATTTTCAAAAAAACATTTTCTACAACATGAACATTATTTTAGCTTCAAATAAAATACACACAAATTCAAATAAAACAAAGAGTGCTTCTGCCCTAATAAAACCCAATAAAAATCATTTTTTAAAAAATACCAAAATGACTTCAAATTTATTTCTCTCTAATTTTCTGATGTAGGGAATCATGTTACCCTATTTTCCATGTATTTTATTTTTGGAGAAAAATAATTTGAATAAAACTCAAATAACTCCAAATTGAAAATAAATTCAAAAGAACTTTGAATTTAATTCTTTGAAACTCCCAACTCATATTTCATATGTTTTGAAGAAGTCATTTTATCTTCGCTCGTGAAAATCATTGAGTTGCATAAAGTTTCAGAATTTGAAATATTCTCAAATGACATTCAAATATTTTCAACACCCCTTGTCATTTAATAAATGGAAGAAGTCATGTCATCTTCTCTCCAGGGTTTTTGTGATGAAAATAATTTGAATTCACGGAGATCACGAATGCAAAATGAAAGTTTGGGAAAGTCCTTTTATTCCCTCTCATTTAACTTTCAACAAGTTTCGAATTGGACTCAATTTCACATAATCAAACAAACAATCAATCAAATCTATCTATTTAATATAACATTCCAAAATTTAGAATTTTGGGATGTTACAAACCTACCACCCTTAAAATGAATGTCGTCCTCGAGATTCGGAGAGGCTAGCAAGAAATAGGTTAAGGTTTGGGGGTCTTCAAGATCCATCGATCGTCTCCGGGGTCTGGGTGCTACCACCCTTAGAAACATTGATACGGTTCCATCCAAACTCATATACTCCATCTTTATTCATGACTGTGTTGGTCTTCCCAGATCTCGGGAAATCCCATCTCTGGGCTCTTCTGGTAGTGGCATAACCTTTTCCTCACTTCCTGTGTGCATTCCATCTTGGTAAGGTTATTCCATGACTGGTTCTTCTTAGCTGACGGGTCTTGCACCAATTCTAAACAACTATCGATATCTCATGGTGGTCATCAATTTAGGGTTTCTCCTGCAGGAAATGGGTCTGGGTTGATCCTCACCGTATATCCTACGATTGGCAACAACTGCCTTGTAGAGGGGAAAATACTTATACCATTCTAAGTTTCAAACAAGGTTTTGATCGTCGTCTCTCTACTATAGGTAAGTCACTCAGATTTACCATCCCATATAGCAAAGCGAATAATAAGAGTAAGTCGGTATGGTGATCAATCCATCCCGCACCCAAATCATTACCTTGTACCTGGTTTAGTGAATCTCGCATTCTAACACTCGGTCATCCTCACAAGCATTGCAGAATTTCTCTTGTCAATGAACCAAGTTCGGATAAATCCATTGATTCTGCAAGCCAAAGAACATCTATCGTGTCTTCACAACTCTCAGGTTTTGCGTTGCTCCTATAAAATCGTCTGTCGATAAAGTCGTAACTTCTTTCGGGTTTTTTCCTTCAGCAAGAGCGTGCTTGCTTCTTGGCAGGTCCTGGGGCCTGTGGGTTATGGCCCATCTCGTCACTTGTAAACCTTGAGCTCATCATCGAGGCAACTGATCATTATTCCATCTTCCAACTTCCTGGCATTCTCAAAATCCATCCAATTGTAATGTCTTTCTTCCTTATATTTGCACCAAACTAAGACGTGATTACACAGACTCATCATGGAATTTCCATTGATCCATATTTCCAACATCATACCTCCTTTATATCCAATAACACTTCATCTCTTCATACTCCTGGGATATCTCACATACCTAGATAAAAACTTATACTTATGAAGTCCATACTCCACTTCGTAGAACATCATTATCCTTTCCAGGGTCAAGCGTCCTTACAGAGGAATATTGGCCATCTCTGCATGGCACTTCTTCAACTGGGAAACGTGAAACACATCATGAACTCATGACAGTCCTTCGGGTGACTCCAACTTGTTGGCCACTTCTCCCATACGCTCCAAAACTCGGTATGGTCCTACAAATCTCGGGGCTAACTTTCCCTTAACTCCAGACACACGAAGACATGCTCTGTCTCCAATTTCATAGACTACCTCCTTGCGTTTTTTTAGTCTGCATAACTCTTCTGCCTGGACTGAGCTACCTTTAGTCTGTTTCGAATCAACTTAACATTCTCTTCTGAATCCTTCATCACATTTTGTCCAAGAAACTGACGGTCTCCAACTTCATCCCATATCAATGGTGTCTGGCTTCTTTTTCCATACAAAGCTTCCAAAAGGGGCCATCTTCAAATTAGCTTGGTAACTGTTTGTATGAGAATCTCCGCGTAAGGTAGATTATCATCACTACTAGATCCATAATCTAGCGCACACGCTCTCAACATGTCCTCCAGAATCTGATTGACTCTCTTGATTTATCCATCTGTCTACGGATGAAAGGCTATACTGAACTCTAGCCTAGTACCCAAAGTCTGGTGCAGCTGATTCCAAAACTTTGAGGTAAACTGTGTTCCTCTACGATGGTCCTTGGAACTCCATGCAGACATACGATCCTTGTCAAATATATCTTGGCCAACTTCACACTTGTATAGGTGGTTTTCACTGGGATAAAGTGAGCCACTTTGGTCAAGCGAATCAACTACTACCCAGATAGAATCATATCTTGTTCGGTTCTGGGAAATCCGGTAATGAAATCCATGCCAAGCTTATCCCACTTCCATTCGGGTATCGGCATAGGCTATAGTAATCCTGCTGGCTTCTGATGCTCTGCTTTTACTCTCTGACATACATCACCTACGACTACATACTCCGCAATATCCTTCTTCATACCAGTCCACCAGAAATACTCCTTCAAATCCAAATACATCTTGGTGTTTCCAGGGAGAATCGAGTATGGTGAGTCATGAGCCTCCTGAAGTATTTACTTCCTGATATTTGCATTATTGGGAACATATACACGGTCCTCAACCATAAGGTGTCGTGCTCATCCTTACGAAAACCTTTGGACTTTCCTTTGCTCATCCTCTCTTTTAACTCAGCAATCTCTTTGTCATCCTTCTGAGCTTCACGGATCTTTCCCAACAATGTAGACTGAACTTCTATTGCTGCAACAAAACCTTTGGGAACAATCTCCAACCGAAGTTCCTTGAAAATCCTCAGCTAACTCCTTTGGTAATCCTCCGCTTATGAGGGTATTCGTCCTTGTTTTCTATTATGGTTGTGTCCTATTTCTCCACAAAGCTTGTATGCACAGAGTTTCTTCATATCATTTCCATGAGGCTTCATCTTCTGGGACACAAGCCGAGACTTTAGCAGAGTCAACTTAAGTTCTTCCCAAACGGTCACTCCTTGCCATCCATTGATGGTTTGGTACATCCTCCACCAAGTAGCAGCAACTCTTACAAAGCACTGAAGAGCATGCTGGGTCATATCCTTTCCGACTATAGTGTTATTCTCCATGCGATCCTCCATGTTCTGAATCCATCAGTCTGTCTCCAATTGACTCATCGATCCAGAAAATATAAGCTCATCTCCATTCATCTTGTATTGGGTCCATGGGTTTGGGGTGGGATAAGAGAGATCGAGAGGGATGCACACAGTACAAACAATAGTTTTGAAAAGACAGTTTTATTGTGGCTGTCGGAAAACATCAAACAAATGACAGCTCACAAACGTCGCATCTAACGTAGGTATAAAACAGGGGTTTGGTCTTCTAATGGTCTATAGATCTCAACATCATCAAACTCTTCAAGTCTTGGTCATGTCTCCGATGGCTTCTTCCGATCATGCTTGTCCTTCTCAAGTTCTTTCGCTAAATCATCTCTGTTGACGCAAAGTCTCTCATGAAATCCTTTAGTATTTCTGGAGTTGCGTTCCAAACTTCTGGGTTTTCAACATCCTTGGCATGAGCCATGCCCTACTGTCCTTCAGTTCTTGACGGACCTCCGGCATGTCGAGGTTTTGCTCCTCCAGCTTGGCTACTTCATCTTCTGGTTCCTGAGTTCTTCATGAAATACTTCCTTGTCAAATATAGCTTCCTCCATATCCATCTTAAACTTCTTTATGTAATACTCCAGATCATGGTGATACACCAGCTAAGGTTAAAACTACATCCTTTGCTGACAGATGCTCCATCAGCCTTCTACCATCCAATCCTACCATGCATCTGCATGCTTAACTTAGCCTGGTGATAATAGCATAGGCGAACGATAACATCATGAATGTCCATGTTTCTGCTCTTGTCATTTCCACGAGCTATCATTCCATAGTTGATATTTCCTGTCTTGGGGCTTTCTTGACAAAACCTTGAGTTATAATGCTCCATGTTCAGGTCTTTCTCCGATACACCTTTATCTCGGGTATTGACAGCTTCATAGTCTGTCAAGTTCCATAAGGGTAGCCTTTCTAGGTCATAAAAATCTGGGAATTCTTCAGAGCCTTCAAATTCTCCTAGTCTTCAGAGTATTCAACAGTTGTAGTTTCCGTCATTGTAATGCACGGTAAAATCCTCTTTTATTCCAAAGGGGTCTTAGTTGTCCGATATCTTGTCCTTCTTGGAGGGGTCTCATCAGTCGAATCTTCGAGGGGTCAAAGAGGGAAAAGGGGTATGGTCTCACTAAAAGGGAATATTTGAATAAGCTCAGAAGAGAAGAGAGGTAAAAGATTCTTTTGAAAAGAAAGTTGTAGAGAAAAATCTTTTCTATGGGCTTGCCAGTTTCTAGGGTCACGTCCTATAGTCAACATGTGCTCTGATACCATCTTGTAGCGACCCGACCCGAATGGGTCAAGTCTCTGTGCTTACGTGTCATCCCTGGATCGGTATGCTGACACACACAGTACTCGAGGATTTATAACAGAGGTAAATCACATGTATAAATAACGTAAATACTATTACCTCAATCCAAAAGATAGCGGAAGCAACAAGGTTGTGGATTCCCATCAATACCAACGGCAAAGTTGAGTATAGGAAATCATAACCCTAACGTATCACTTACTCGTCGTCTGAAAAGTCTGCAACATGAAAAGTTGCAGCCCGAAAACGGGTCAGCACATGGAATATGCTGGCAATGTAACACATAGAGAATAATGGAATGAATAAGCCTATACTACATGCATATATGACTGGTGGAAAAGCTCTATGGTTATAAGGTTTTGCGAAAAGCCAATTTTTCCCTACTTCAAAGGAATAAATTTATTTAACTATCATGGTGGTTGTTCAACATTGAGAATGGTTGACAGCATCCTCAATCCCAATTAAAAGTACTCTTTAAAACCCAACAATATTTAATTAAAGTATCATGATGAGATTCACATGATAATCAAGTACTAGATACTCAAGATGTCCATAACCGGGGACACGGCTAATCATGATTAGTTTGTACACTCTGCAGAGGTTTTCGCACTTTTCCCCACAAGACTCAATCGCCTCCGTTTGGTTTCTCGCACTACAGGGTGTTTGAGAAACGGATGACCGAGACATAGTCTTTCAGAAGTGCTAGCACCTTACGACGGGTAGACCGGTACACCTACATCCCCTACATCTGCTAGTCCACCACTATAAGAGTTCGCACGACTTAGTCAACTATGCTAGAGCCCATAATGGCTTGTGGCTGCACACGGAAGTTACTAGCATGAATTATCTTATGATCCCTTTGAGCCTGGGTGGCGGTCCATAGGAAAATCACACGGTAACCCCGGGATTTCCAAAAAAAAAAAACAGGCAATCACTGGATACCCCAGGTGCCTCAATCCACCCAGATGTGTATTTAAGTTGCCACCTTAGATAAACCATTAATTAACAATCTCACATCTGTCATGGATATTCACTCACCCAATCCACGTCTACTAGCATAGCATGGCATAATAAGCAAACGCAGAAGTAACTGCCAAAGGTTTCAATAGTAACACAGGTAATAGGTACTACCTCAATCTACTTCCCAAAAACCCACAATTTAATTAGATCCTAATCATGCAAGTGTTTGAGGATTGATCTAATGCATAAAAACTGGGTAGTAGAAAAGGTATGATCAAGTGTTACTTGCCTGCAATGTTGATGAAGATGTTTCGCACTCAAAACTCTTGATAGTTCTACTCGTCACACTCCGGTCAATCTATCGAGCAAGCAATGGTAACCACACATAAGCAATCACTCAAAAGATCGGAAAGAACGAAGAGGATGATTCGGAAAACATCAAAACCAAACAAATAACTCTTGCAGCATAAAACAGTTTCTAACAGTACCAAAATTATGTGAATTTGGCCTTATCAAAAAGCTTAGGTCAAGAGCTTCGAAATGGAAAAAAAATCACTCAAATCGGAGTTATGAAACTCAAGTTATGCTCAAACGAAGTTCAAATTCAAGTCTGATCTAATTCAAATTTTAAACTTTCAAAAACATGTTTGAGTTGGATTAATGGATAGAGGGGATCATAACGAAGAAGTGGGCGTTGGTTTCGTTGGATTTGGATAAACGGAGAAAAAGTTGTGGTCGTTTGAAATACAGGGGCCAATCTGTAAATAAAATATTCACAAATGAGTCCCTGGCAGAAAACTAGAATAAAAATAAAAATCCTACCGAAAGAACGGTCGCTACAGAAGCATAGGCGACCAATTCGTCCACTACAGAGGTTTAACTAGTGAGCGTTCGCTATATAACTAAACCAAATTAAAAAAAATGATCTAACGATAAAAACCGAAAGCGAATAAAAATAACCGGGGTGGTTTGCGGTTTATACCGGTTCAAGAATTTAAACCGGCGGCGGCGGTTTTCGGCGAAGCGGCGAACTCCTGCGAGACGGGGCGGCGGCGCAGCAGCTCCGGCGAGGTGCGGCATGGGCTGCGCGGCGACGGCGCGAGGCAGTGGCGTCGGGGTGGCACGAAGGCGACGGCTGCAGCGCGGGGAGGCGAGGAGATGGCGGCGGCGGCAGATCTCATCGGGGCGGTGGCGGTGACGCGATGCGTCCCGAGGCGGCGGCGAAAACGGGATCCAGGGGGTCCCGGGGTGCGCTTTATAGGAGGGGAGGGCGGCTCCGAGGCGTGGAGGAGGGGGCACGACACGAGGAAAGTCCGGCCGCGGCACGGACGTCGAGGCAGCAGCGGAGTCGTGCGGGGTTCGGTCTCCCGCTGGAGATCGGGGACGACCCGGGGTGGGCCGACGCGGCGCTGGGTTGGTGGGCTTCGGCCCAGTCGGTCCGAAGAGTTTTTAAAAAAAAACATTTTCACAAAAAAAAACAGAACAGAAAAAGTATATTATATAGGCATATAATATATCAAAATTTTTAGAAAAAGATTTTCTACAACTTGAACATTATTTTAGCTTCAAATAAAATACACACAAATTCAAATAAAACAAAGAGTGCTTCTGCCCTAATAAAACCCAATAAAAATCATTTTAAAAGAATACCAAAATGACTTCAAATTTATTTCTCTTTAATTTTCTGATGTAGGGAATCATGTTACCCTATTTTCCATGTATTTTATTTTTGGAGAAAAATAATTTGAATAAAACTCAAATAACTCCAAATTGAAAATAAATTCAAAAGAACTTTGAATTTAATTCTTTGAAACTCCCAACTCATATTTCATATGTTTTGAAGAAGTCATTTTATCTTCGCTCGTGAAAATCATTGAGTTGCATAAAGTTTCAGAATTTGAAATATTCTCAAATGACATTCAACTATTTTCAACACCCCTTGTCATTTAATAAATGGAAGAAGTCATGTCATCTTCTCTCCAGGGTTTTTGTGATGAAAATAATTTGAATTCACGGAGATCACGAATGCAAAATGAAAGTTTGGGAAAGTCCTTTTATTCCCTCTCATTTAACTTTCAAAAAGTTTCGAATTGGACTCAATTTCACACAATCAAACAAATAATCAATCAAATCTATCTATTTAATATAACATTCCAAAATTTAGAATTTTGGGATGTTACAATCTAGCTAAATCTTCCATAGGTCTAGATTGAATCGAAAATTTTAGGGTTAGCTCTATGCAAAACTCATCCCGGACCGACCGGAATGTAGAAATCGGTCTCACCAATTTGGCTTAGGCCATTGCACATGCTCTTTTCGGTCTGACGGAAAGTTGCAAATCAGTGTGACCGAGTTCAGGATTCTGTGAAACCCTAGCAATCTTGGTGCCACCGAACTGTGACTCGGTCCAACTGAGTTCACTAGTTTAGGTTCCAGGTGTTGCTTCGGTATCACCGAGTTTGTAAATTCAGTAGCTCCGAGATCACTTCTGTAGAGAACTAAAACTAAGCTTTTTGACTCAATTTGTTTTGCAAAACCTCTGTACTTTGTGATGCTCATCTACTCTACCTCATCTACAACCTATTCACAGGGTCTGCTGAGAGTTTGCCTGCAAGATGTCTGACCAGAGTGACAACCAGAACAGGTCTAAACAGCAAGAGCAGTTGAGTGAGGGCACAAGTCCCTCCAGCAGCTATGATGAGGGCAGCAGGAGCACACCTAGTAACTGAAGGAAATATGCCCTAGAGGCAATAATAAAGTTATTATTTATTTCCTCATATCATGATAAATGTTTATTATTCATGCTAGAATTGTATTACCCGGAAACATGATACATGTGTGAATACATAGACAAACATAATGTCACTAGTGTGCCTCTACTTGACTAGCTCATTAATCAAAGATGGTTATGTTTCCTAACCATAGACATGTGTTGTCATTTGATTAACGGGATCACATCATTAGGAGAATGATGTGATTGACCTGACCCATTCCGTTAGCCTAGCACTTGATCGTTTAGTATGTTGCTATTGCTTTCTTCATGACTTATACAAAGTTCCTACAACTATGATATTATGCAACTCCCGTTTACCAGAGGAACACTTTGTGTGCTACCAAACATCACAATATAACTGGGTGATTATAAAGGAGCTCTACAGGTGTCTCCGCAGGTACATGTTGAGTTGGCGTATTTCGAGATTAGGTTTTGTCACTCCGATTGTCAGAGAGGTATCTCTGGGCCCACTCGGTAATGCACATCACAATAAGCCTTGCAAGCAATGTAGCTAATGAGTTAGTTATAGAATGATGCATTACGTAACGAGTAAAGAGACTTGCCGGTAATGAGATTGAACTAGGTATTGGATACCGACGATCGAATCTCGGGCAAGTAACATACCGATGACAAAGGGAACAACGTATGTTGTTATGCGGTTTGACCGATAAAGATCTTCGTAGAATATGTAGGAGCCAATATGAGCATCCATGTTCTTCTATTGGTTATTGACCGGAAACAATTCTAGGTCATGTCTACATAGTTCTCGAACCCGTAGGGTCCGCATGCTTAACGTTACGATGACAGTTTTATTATGAGTTTATAAGTTTTGATGTACCGAAGGTTGTTCGGAGTCCCGGATGTGATCACGGACATGACGAGGAGTCTCGAAATGGTCGAGACATAAAGATTGATATATTGGATGACTATATTCGAACACCGGAAGTGTTCCGGGTGATTTTGGAGAAAACCGGAGTGTCGGAGGGGTTACCGGAACCCCCCGGGGAAGTATTGGGCCTTAGTGGGCCTGAGGGGAGGGAGAGGGCAGCAGCCCAGGAGGTGGCACGCCCCCTCCCATGGGGAGTCCGAATTGGACTAGGGGAGGGGGGCGCGGCCCCTCTTTCCCTCTCCCTCTCCCTCTCTTTCCTTCCCCCCTTCCTCCTTCCTAGTTGGACTAGGAAAGGGGAGTCCTACTCCCACTGGGAGGAGGACTCCCCCCTCCTTGGTGCGCCCCCTAGGGCCAGCCGGCCTCCCCCCTTCCTCCTTTATATACAGGGGCGGGGGGGCACCTCTAGACACACAAGTTGATCTTCGTGATCGTTCCTTAGCCGTGTCCCCCTCCACCATATTCCACCTCGGTCATATTGTTGTGGTGCTTAGGCGAAGCCCTGCATCGGTAGAACATCATCATCGTCACCACGCCGTTGTGCTGACGGAACTCATCCCCGACACCCCGCTGGATGAGAGTCCGGGGATCGTCATCGAGCTGAACGTGTGCTGAACTCGGAGGTGCCGTATGTTCGGTACTCGGATCGGTCGGATCGTGAAGACGTATGACTACATCAACTGTATTGTCATAACGCTTCCGCTTATGGTCTATGAGGGTACGTGGACAACACTCTCCCCTCTCGTTGCTATGCATCACCATGATCTTGCGTGTGCGTAGGAAAATTTTGAAATTACTACGTTCCCCAACAGTGGCATTAGAGCCAGGTTTTATGCGTAGATGTCATATGCACGAGTAGAACACAAGTGAGTTGTGGGCGATACAAGTCATACTTCTTACCAGCATGTCATACTTTGGTTCAGTGGTATTGTGAGATGAAGCGGCCCGGACCGACACTAGGCGTACGCTTACGCGAGACTGGTTTCACCGTTACGAGCACTCGTTGCTTAAAGGTGACTGGCGGGCGTCTGTCTCTCTCACTTTAGTTGAACTGAGTGTGGCTACGCCCAGTCCTTGCGAAGGTTAAAACAGCACTAACTTGATGAACTATCATTGTGGTTTTGATGCGTAGGTAAGAACGGTTCTTGCTAAGCCTGTAGCAGCCACGTAAAATTTGCAAGAACAAAGTAGAGGACGTCTAACTTGTTTTTGCAGGGCATGTTGTGATGTGATATGGTCAAGACGTGATGCTATATTTTATTGTATGAGATGATCATATTTTGTAACCGAAGTTATCGGCAACTGGCAGGAGCCATATGGTTGTCTCTTTATTTTATGAAATGCAAACGCCCTGTAATTGCTTTACTTTATCACTAAGCGGTAGCGATAGTCGTAGAAGCAATAGATGGCGTAACGACAAAGATGCTACGATGGAGATCAAGGTGTCGCGCCGGTGACGATGGTGATCACGACGGTGCTTCGGAGATGGAGATCACAAGCACAAGATGATGATGGCCATATCATATCACTTATATTGATTGCATGTGATGTTTATCCTTTATGCATCTTATCTTGCTTTGATTGATGGTAGCATTTTAAGATGATCTCTCACTAAATTATCAAGAAGTGTTCTCCCTGAGTATGCACCATTGTGAAAGTTCTTCGTGCTGAGACACCACGTGATGATCGGGTGTGATAGGCTCTACGTTCAAATACAACGGGTGCAAAACAGTTGCACACGCGGAATACTCAGGTTAAACTTGACGAGCCTAGCATATACAGATATAGCCTCGGAACACGGAGACCGAAAGGTCGAACGTGAATCATATAGTAGATATGATCAACATAGTGATGTTCACCATTGAAACTACTCCATCTCACGTGATGATCGGACATGGTTTAGTTGATTTGGATCACGTGATCACTTAGATGACTAGAGAGATGTCTGTCTAAGTGGGAGTTCTTAAGTAATATGATTAATTGAACTTAAATTTATCATGAACTTAGTACCTGATAGTATTTTGCTTGTCTATGTTTGTTGTAGATAGATGGCTTGTGCTGTTGTTCCGTTGAATTTTAATGCGTTCCTTGAGAAAGCTAAGTTGAAAGATGATGGTAGCAATTACACGGACTGGGTCCGTAACCTGAGGATTATCCTCATTGCTGCACAGAAGAATTACGTCCTGGAAGCACCGCTGGGTGCCAGGCCAACTGTAGATGCAACTGACGACGTTAAGAACGTCTGGCAGAGCAAAGCTGATGACTACTCGATAGTTCAGTGTGCCATGCTTTACGGCTTGGAACCGGGTCTTCAACGACGTTTTGAACGTCATGGAGCATATGAGATGTTCCAGGAGTTGAAGTTAATATTTCAAGCAAATGCCCGGATTGAGAGATATGAAGTCTCCAATAAGTTCTATAGCTGTAAGATGGAGGAGAATAGTTCTGTCAGTGAACACATACTCAAAATGTCTGGGTATAATAATCACTTGATTCAACTGGGAGTTAATCTTCCTGATGATAGTGTCATTGACAGAATTCTTCAATCACTGCCACCAAGCTACAAGAGCTTCGTGATGAACTATAATATGCAAGGGATGGACAAGACTATTCCCGAGCTCTTCGCAATGCTAAAGGCTGCGGAGGTAGAAATCAAGAAGGAGCATCAAGTGTTGATGGTCAATAAGACCACCAGTTTCAAGAAAAAGGGCAAAGGGAAGAAGAAGGGGAACTTCAAGAAGAACAGCAAACAAGTTGCTGCTCAAGAGAAGAAACCCAAGTCTGGACCTAAGCCTGAGACTGAGTGCTTCTACTGCAAGCAGACTGGACACTGGAAGCGGAACTGCCCCAAGTATTTGGCGGATAAGAAGGATGGCAAAGTGAACAAAGGTATATGTGATATACATGTTATTGATGTGTACCTTACTAATGCTCGCAGTAGTACCTGGGTATTTGATACTGGTTCTGTTGCTAATATTTGCAACTCGAAACAGGGACTACGGATTAAGCGAAGATTGGCTAAGGACGAGGTGACGATGCGCGTGGGAAATGGTTCCAAAGTCGATGTGATCGCGGTCGGCACGCTACCTCTACATCTACCATCGGGATTAGTTTTAGACCTAAATAATTGTTATTTGGTGCCAGCGTTGAGCATGAACATTATATCTGGATCTTGTTTGATGCGAGACGGTTATTCATTTAAATCAGAGAATAATGGTTGTTCTATTTATATGAGTAATATCTTTTATGGTCATGCACCCTTGAAGAGTGGTCTATTTTATTGAATCTCGATAGTAGTGATACACATATTCATAATGTTGAAGCCAAAAGATGCAGAGTTGATAATGATAGTGCAACTTATTTGTGGCACTGCCGTTTAGGTCATATCGGTGTAAAGCGCATGAAGAAACTCCATACTGATGGACTTTTGGAATCACTTGATTATGAATCACTTGGTACTTGCGAACCATGCCTCATGGGCAAGATGACTAAAATGCCGTTCTCCGGATTTATGGAGCGAGCAACTGATTTATTGGAAATCAATCATACTGATGTATGTGGTACAATGAATATTGAGGCTCGCAACGGGTATCGTTATTTTCTCACCTTCATAGATGATTTAAGCAGATATGGGTATATCTACTTAATGAAACACAAGTCTGAAACATTTGAAAAGTTCAAAGAATTTCAGAGTGAAGTGGAAAATCATCGTAACAAGAAAATAAAATTTCTACAATCTGATCGTGGAGGAGAATATTTGAGTTACGAGTTTGGTTTACATTTGAAACAATGCGGAATAGTTTCGCAACTCACGCCACCCAGAACACCACAATGAAATGGTGTGTCGGAACGCCGCAATCGTACTTTACTAGATATGGTGCGATCTATGATGTCTCTTACTGATTTACCGCTATCGTTTTGGGATTATGCTTTACAGACGGTTGCATTCACGTTAAATAGGGCACCATCAATCCGTTGAGACGACGCCTTATGAACTGTGGTTTGGCAAGAAACCAAAGTTGTCGTTTCTTAAAGTTTGGGGTTGCGATGCTTATGTGAAGAAACTTCAACCAGATAAGCTCAAACCCAAATCGGAGAAATGTGTCTTCATAGGATACCCAAAATAGACTATTGGGTACACCTTCTATCACAAATCTGAGGGCAAGATTTTCGTTGCTAAATTCGGATCCTTTCTAGAGAAGGAGTTTCTCTCGAAAGAAGTGAGTGGGAGGAAAGTAGAACTTGATGAGGTAACTGTACCTGCTCCCTTATTGGAAAGTAGTTCATCACAAGAACCGGTTCCTGTGACAACTACCCCAATTAGTGAGGAAGCTAATGATATTGATCATGAAACTTCAGATCAAGTTTCTACTGAACCTCGTAGGTCTACCAGAGTAAGATACGCACCAGAGTGGTACGGTAATCCTATTCGGGAAGTCATGTTACTTGACCATGACGAACCTACGAACTATGAGGAAGCGATGATGAGCCCAGATTCCGCAAAATGGCTTGAAGCCATGAAATCTGAGATGGGATCCATGTATGAGAACAAAGTATGGACTTTGGTTGACTTGCCCGATGATCGGCAAGCCATAGAGAATAAATGGATCTTCTAGAAGAAGACTGACGCTGATGGTAATGTAACTGTCTACAAAGCTCGACTTGTTGCGAAAGGTTTTCGACAAGTTCAAGGGGTTGACTACGATGAGACTTTCTCACCCGTAGCGATGCTTAAGTCTGTCCGAATCATGTTAGCAATTGCCGCATTTTATGATTATGAAATTTGGCAAATGGATGTCAAAACTGCATTCCTGAATGGATTTCTGGAAGAAGAGTTGTATATGATGCAACCGGAAGGTTTTGTCGATCCAAAAGGTGCTAACAAAGTGTGCAAGCTCCAGCGATCCATTTATGGACTGGTGCAAGCATCTCGGAGTTGGAATAAACGCTTTGATAGTGTGATCAAAGCATATGGTTTTATACAGACTTTTGGAGAAGCCTGTATTTACAAGAAAGTGAGTGGGAGCTCTGTAGCATTTCTGATATTATATGTAGATGACATATTGTTAATTGGAAATGATATAGAATTTCTGGATAGCATAAAGGGATACTTGAATAAAAGTTTTTCAATGAAAGACCTCGGTGAAGCTGCTTACATATTGGGCATCAAGATCTATAGAGATAGATCAAGACGCTTAATTGGACTTTCACAAAGCACATACCTTGATAAAGTTTTGAAAAAGTTCAAAATGGATCAGGCAAAGAAAGGGTTCTTGCCTGTATTACAAGGTGTGAAGTTGAGTCAGACTCAATGCCCGACCACAGCAGAAGATAGAGAGAAAATGAAAGATGTTCCCTATGCTTCAGCCATAGGCTCTATCATGTATGCAATGCTGTGTACCAGACCTGACGTATGCTTAGCAATAAGCTTGGCAGGTAGGTACCAAAGTAATCCAGGAGTGGATCACTGGACAGCGGTCAAGAACATCCTGAAATACCTGAAAAGGACTAAGGATATGTTTCTCGTTTATGGAGGTGACAAAGAGCTAGTCGTAAATGGTTACGTCGATGCAAGCTTTGACACTGATCCGGACGATTCTAAATCGCAAACCGGATACGTGTTTTTATTAAACGGTGGAGCTGTAAGTTGGTGCAGTTCTAAACAAAGCGTCGTGGCGGGATCTACATGCGAAGCGGAGTACATAGCTGCTTCGGAAGCAGCAAATGAAGGAGTCTGGATGAAGGAGTTCATTTCCGATCTAGGTGTCATACCTAGTGCATCGGGACCAATGAAGATCTTCTGTGACAATACTGGTGCAATTGCCTTGGCAATGGAATCCAGATTTCACAAGAGGACCAAGCACATCAAGAGACGCTTCAATTCCATCCGGGGCCAAGTCCAGGTGGGAGACATAGAGATTTGCAAGATACATACGGATCTGAATGTTGCAGACCCGTTGACTAAGCCTCTTCCACGAGCAAAACATGATCAGCACCAAGACTCCATGGGTGTTAGAATCATTACTGTGTAATCTAGATTATTGACTCTAGTGCAAGTGGGAGACTGAAGGAAATATGCCCTAGAGGTAATAATAAAGTTATTATTTATTTCCTCATATCATGACACATGTTTATTATTCATGCTAGAATTGTATTACCCGGAAACATGATACATGTGTGAATACATAGACAAACATAATGTCACTAGTGTGCCTCTACTTGACTAGATCATTAATCAAAGATGGCTATGTTTCCTAACCATAGACATGTGTTGTCATTTGATTAACGGGATCACATCATTAGGAGAATGATGTGGTTGACCTGACCCATTCTGTTAGCCTAGCACTTGATCGTTTAGTATGTTGCTATTGCTTTCTTCATGACTTATACAAAGTTCCTACAACTATGAGATTATGCAACTCCAGTTTACCGGAGGAACACTTTGTGTGCTACCAAACGTCACAACGTAACTGGATGATTATAAAGGAGCTCTACAGGTGTCTCCGAAGGTACATGTTGAGTTGGCGTATTTCGAGATTAGGTTTTGTCACTCCGATTGTTGGAGAGGTATCTCTGGGCCCACTCGGTAATCCACATCACAATAAGCCTTGCAAGCAATGTAGCTAATGATTTAGTTACGGAATGATGCATTATGTAACGAGTAAAGAGACTTGCCGGTAACGAGATTGAACTAGGTATTGGATACCGACGATCGAATCTCGGGCAAGTAACATACCGATGACAAAGGGAACAACGTATGTTGTTATGCGGTTTGACCGATAAAGATCTTCGTAGAATATGTAGGAGCCAATATGAGCATCCAGGTTCCGCTATTGGTTATTGACCAGAAACAATTCTAGGTCATGTCTACATAGTTCTCGAACCCGTAGGATCCGCACGCTTAACGTTACGATGACAGTTTTATTATGAGTTTACAAGTTTTGATGTACCGAAGGTTGTTCGGAGTCCCGGATGTGATCACGGACATGACAAGGAGTCTCGAAATGGTCGAGACATAAAGATTGATATATTATACGACTATATTCGGACACCGAAAGTGTTCCGGATGATTTTGGAGAAAACCGGAGTGCTGGAGGGGTTACCGGAACTCCCCGGGGAAGTATTGGGCCTTAGTGGGCCTGAGGGGAGAGAGAGGACAGCATCCCAGGAGGTGGCGCGCCCCCTCCCATGGGGAGTCCGAATTGGACTAGGGGAGGGGGGCGCGGCCCCTCTTTCCCTCTCCCTCTCTTTCCTTCCCCCTTCCTCCTTCCTAGTTGGACTAGGAAAGGGGAGTCCTACTCCCACCAGGAGGAGGACCACCCCCCCTCCTTGGCGCGCCCCCTAGGGCCGGCCGGCCTCCCTCTTGCTCCTTTATATACGGGGTCAGGGGGGCACCTCTAGACACACAAGTTGATCTTCGTGATCGTTCCTTAGCCGTGTGCGGTGCCCCCCTCCACCATATTCCACCTCGGTCATATCATTGCGGTGCTTAGGCGAAGCCCTGCATCGGTAGAACATCATCATCGTCACCACGCCGTCGTGCTGACAGAACTCAACCCCGACACCCTGCTGGATCGGAGTCCGGGGATCGTCATCGAGCTGAACGTGTGCTGAACTCGGAGGTGCCGTATGTTCGGTACTCGGATCGGTCGGATCGTGAAGACGCACGACTACATCAACCGCGTTTTCATAATGCTTCCGCTTACAGTCTACGAGGGTACGTGGACAACACTCTCCCCTCTCGTTGCTATGCATGACCATGATCTTGCGTGTGCGTAGGAAAATTTTGAAATTACTACGTTCCCCAACAGTAACTTGCCCAAGGTAGCTACTAGAACAAGGAAGAAGAGAACTTCTGATTCAGAGGATGAAGACTATGTTGCAGCTGAGGATGAGGCCACTTCCAAGAAGAAGGTGGTGAAGAAAGAGTTTGGCACTGCTGCATCAACTAGGCCAGGCATGAACAGAAAGGCACCAGCTACGAGAGTGCCTACATCCAAGCCAAGGAAAGTTGCCACAAGTGAAACTATGAAGTTCACCATTGAATCTGAAGAAGAGGCAGCTGGTGAGGACAAGAAGAATAAGAGGGCAAGAACAACAACAGCCAAAGTACTTGGAAAATCTTCAATGGTGAGATCAGATGATGAAGAGGAAGAGGATGCTACTCCAGCTCCTAAGGCACAGAAGCTCGTGGGAGATGCTATTAAGTCAGGGGCTGCTGCTAAGCCCAAAACTGCTGCTCCAGTTCCCAAGACTGCACCCAACAGGAGTACAAGGAACATACCTGTTGAGGAGAAGAACAAGGCCCCAGTGCCTGAAGTTGAAGAAGAGGAAGCCCAAGTGCTAAGGAAGCTAAAGCCTAAGATTCCAGACCATAATGATGCACATCCTATTGCATAGGACATGAGGATCAGGAAGGATGCAGGACTGAGACAGTGGAGGAAGGCTGACCCATATGCTGTCAGGAGGAAAACTGCTATGGATTACAGGTTCAGACAAAGGAACAACAAGATTTCTATGAGACAATCCTACTTGACAAGAAGCCCATAGTGTGTGACCTGAGATGGATTGACTGGACCTACATTAGAGAGAATGAAGATCACTTCCCAGGTGTTTATGACAGCTGCAAGGCTTGTGAAGTGGACAAGTTTGCTTGCCAGAAGCTCACAAAGTGGAGTGATGAGCTGATCATGCAATTCTACTCTACTGCTCATTTCTATCCAGATGACAGAATTGTATGGATGTCAGAGGGTACAAGGTACCAGTCTATAGTTGATGAGTGGGCTAAACTGATCAATGCCCCAGAAGCTCATGAAGATGTCTTGGATGGCTATGCCAAGAAGAAAAAAGATCATAACTCAATGGCAAGCATGTACAAGGAGATTCCTGATGCAGACCTGGAGACTCACAAGTTTAGCTCAGTGAAGCACCTGCTGTCACGACTGTTAACTATTAATACCATTCTGAGGCACACTCTATTGGCAAAATCTGGAGATCACAGAATGATAAGAGGACACTCCATCAACTTGCTACATATATTTGATGTCCCTCAAAAGTTCAAACTGATGAGTTTGATTGTGGAAACAATCAAGAGGACAGCTGCAGATCATAAGAGGTCTTGTGGGTATGCTCCACAAATTTAGGTGCTCATCAACTCCAAGATGGGACAACACATATCTGTTGGACAAGGAGCATTTACCCCTCAGGCCAGATTTTGAGGATAACATTGTTGTCATGACTGAGGAAGATCCATCCTCAGTGCAAGCACATGAGAAGAGAGAGAAGGCAAGGGCTGAGAAAGCTGCCAAGATGCCAATAGCTGAAGAGGCATCTCAGGTGTTCTTGAAGAGCAAGCAAGATCAACTTGGATATCGGATCAAATCTACCTTGAGGATTGTGAAGGGCTTGGCCACCCTGACTCAAAACCAGGAGAGCTTGGAGAGGATCGTTGCGCAGAAATTCTATGGTCTTGATGTCAAGGTAACTAAGATTCAGTCAGTGGTTGAGCAACTTCAGGTGGAAGTGGAGGAGAAGTAAGGCAAGTCTACTATAGATGCTTTCACTAGAGTGCCCATAAGTCAGAGGTCTGCTGCAGTGCCTGTCCCAGATACAAGAGCTACTACATCTGCACCAGCAGCCACAGCTTCAGTGCCACCAGCTCCAGCAGCCACTCCACCAGCTCCAGCTACATCTACAGAAGCTTTCGTCCTTGGAGTCGTCTCTACACCACCTCATGAAGACCAAGCCTGAGAGACGCATAGCACTATGCGTATTTTTAACCTTTTGGTAACTTGTTGCCAAAGGGGGAGAAATATGTATAGATCATAGTCTTCGAGACAGAGACTATTGTTTTGTCTCTCTTTGCATTTTATTTGCTTGAACTTTATTGTGTGTTTGCTTGATACACTATGTCTTTTGTGAGATACTTGGATGATCATGTGTTTGATCATATGCTACTTTAATGTGTGCTTGAATGATATTATCCTTCATATCCATTTATGATCATTCACTTTGCTTGGTGATGAGTGCATGTTTTCAACTATTATCATTTTGAGCGCTCCACCAAGATGTATGTGACATGGAAGAGTGACCCATGATCCTAACACATTGTGCATTTGTAGTCCAAAGCAAATTTTAAATAATGCACAAATTTAGGGGGAGCTCTTGTTTGTCACATACTTCTCAAAGCGACAATGTATTTCAATCTTATTATCATTTGTCGAAGCTTTCATCTATATGTTGTCATCAATTACCAAAAAGGGGGAGATTGAAAGTGCAACTATCCCTAGGTGGTTTTGGTAATGATTAACAACATATAGCTCATTGAACTAATGCCATTACAAGATAAATATTTCAGGAAAGTTCAATGATTGGCATGGCATGGATAAGGAATGTGGACCCCTCAAAATGATAAGGACAAAAGATTGGCTCAAGACTCTACATTTTCTATTTTAGTGATCCAAGATCACATTGATTCTATAGGAAAGCCAATACTATTAAAAGGGGATGAGGTGTTGCTTAATGGCTTGCTTGCTCAAAATGCTTAGTGATATGCTCCAAAGCCCTCAACCACTTTCTCATATCCACATATGTCCTAAACCAAAAGTCAAACTCGGCCCCACCGATTTGATCCATCCGGCTCCACCGAGTTCATTTGACATAGCCAGTGCGAGAAACCCTAGTCTTTTGGTCTCACCGATAGGGATCTCGGTCTCACCGAGATGGGGTTGCAAACTCTCTGTTTCCCTTTGTAACATTTCGGTCAAACCAAGATGAGCGATCGGTCCCACCGGGTCTACAATGCAAACTCCCTGTTTCCTCTTTGTAACATTTCGGTCAAACCGAGATGAGCGATCGGTCCCACCGAGTCTGCAATGCAAACTCCCTGTTTCCTTCTTGTAACGCTTCGGTCCCACCGAGAGGAGTGAATTGGTCCCACCGAGTATGCCTGACCAACTCTCTGTTAGCTTATTACCAAAGTTGGTCCAACCGAGTTTGTGTAATCGTCCAACCGAGATTACATTATGCCCTAACCCTAATGATATCGGTCCCACCGAGTTGACATGTCGGTCCCACCGAAATTGCCTAACGGTCACATATGTACTGAATCAGTCCGACCGAGTTTTCTGATTCGGTCCCACCGAGTTTGGTATAATGTGTGTAACGTTTATATTTTGTGTGGAGGCTATATATACCCCTCCACCCTCTCCTCATTCGTGAGGGGAGCCATTAGAACGTGCCTACACTTCCACTACTCATTTTTTGAGAGAGAGCCACCTACTCATGTGTTGAGACCAAGATATTCCAATCCAACCATATGAATCTTGATCTCTAGCCTTCCCCAAGTTGCTTTCCACTCAAATCATCTTTCCACCAAATCCATTCCTATGAGAGTGAGTTGAGTGTTGGGGAGACTATCATTTGAAGCACAAGAGCAAGGAGTTCCTCATCAACACACCATCTATTACCTTTTGGAGAGTGGTGTCTCCTAGATTGGTTAGGTGTCACTTGGGAGCCTCCGACAAGATTGTGGAGTGAACCAAGGAGTTTGTAAAGGCAAGGAGATCGCCTACTTCATGAAGATCTACCCTAGTGAGGCAAGCCCTTCATGGGCGATGGCCATGGTGGGATAGACAAGGTTGCTTCTTCGTGGACCCTTCGTGGGTGGAGCCCTCCATGGACTCGTGCAGCCGTTACCCTTCGTGGGTTGAAGTCTCCATCAACGTGGATGTACGATAGCACCACCTATCGGAACCATGACAAAAACATATGTGTCTCCTATTGCATTTGCACTCTCCAAACTCATCCCTTTACCTTCTTGCAAGTTGCATGCTTTACTTTCTGCTGCTCATATACTCTTTGCATGCTTGCTTGAATTGTGTTAAGATTGCTTGACTTGTGCTAAGTTGTTAAAATCTGCCAAGAACTAAAACTGGGAAAAGGTTAAGTTTTTATTTGGTCAAGTAGTCTAATCACCCCCCCTCTAGACATACTTTCGATCCTACAGATACTTGAATAAGAGTTTTTCAATGAAATACCTCGGTGAAGATGCTTATATATTGGGCATCAAGATCTATAGAGATAGATCAAGATGCTTAATTGGACTTTAACAATGCACATATCTTGATAAAGTTTTGAAGAAGTTCAAAATGGATCAATCAAAGAAAGGGTTCCTTCCTATGTTACAAGGTGTGAAGTTGAGTCACACTCAATCCCCGACCACTGCAGAAGATATAGAGAAAATGAAAGTCATTCCCTGTTACCTCTTGAGCATGCATTGTTTTTCCCTTGAAAAAGAAAGGGTGATGCAGCAAAGTAGCGTAAGTATTTCCCTCAGTTTTGAGAACCAAGGTATCAATCCAGTAGGAGACAACGCACAAGTCACCTAGTACCTGCACAAACAATCAAGAACCTTGCAACCAACATGATAAAGGGGTTGTCAATCCCTTCATGGTCACTCGCAAAAGTGAGATCTAATAGAGATAGTAAAGTAAATATTTTTGGTATTTTTATTGTATAGATTGGAAAGTAAAGATTGCAAAATAGTAAACGAGATGCGATGTAAATAAAATAGATGTAATATAACAGGAAAGAGACCCGGGGGCCATAGGTTTCACTAGTGGCTTCTCTCAAGATAGCATGTATTATGGTGGGTGAACAAATTACTGTCGAGCAAGTGATAGAAAAGTGCATAGTTATGAAGATATATAAGGCAATGATCATGAATATAGGCACCACGTCCGTGTCAAGTAGACCGAAATGATTCTGCATCTACAACTATTACTCCACACATCGACCTCTATCCATCATGCATCCAGAGTATTAAGTTCATAAGAACGGAGTAACGCATTAAGCAAGATGACATGATCTAGAGGGATAAACTCAAGCAATATGATATAAACCCCATCCTTTTATCCTTGATGGCAACAATACAATACATGCCTTGCTGCCCCTACTGTCACATGTAAAGGACACCGCAAAATTGAACCCAAAGCTAAGCACTTCTCCCATTGCAAGAAAGATCAATCTAGGTGGCCAAACTAAATCGATAATTCGAAGAGACTTGCAAAGATATCAAATCATGCATATAAAAATTCAGAGAAGAACCAAATAATATTCATAGATAATCTTTTTCATAAATCCACAATTCATCGGATCTTGGCAAACACACCGCAAAAGAGTATTACATCAAATAGATCTCCAAGAACATCGAGGAGAACTTTGTATTGAGAATCAAAGAGAAAGAAGAAGCCATCTAGCTAATAACTATGGACCCGAAGGTCTGTGGTAAACTACTCATGCTTCATTGGAGAGGCAATGGTGTTGATGTAGAAGCTGATGTAGGGTGGAACCCTATGTGGACGATCTTTCACGTTTGGAGTGGATCCTACGGGGAATCACGAAGAACGCGCGGAAGAACACGAGGAAAACACGGGGAGGAACGAGAGAAACACTCAACCGACAAGAGATCAAACATCCAAGTCATCTTCACTCTCCTTTGGGGCATTGATTAGTTTTGCCCATTCCTCAACTGTTGACTGGTACCTTGTACCTTGAGACAGCCAAACTATCCTCCCATCTGGATAGAAGTGTGCTGTGGAGTAGAATTGCATAATGAGTTCATCATTCCTCCCATCATGTAGGTCCAGTCGACCCACCTCATATCACCCACTATGGGCTTCTTGTCCAACAAGATTGTCTCATAGAAGTCCTGTTGTTCCTTTGTATGGAACCTATAATCAACAGCAGTTCTTCTCCTTGTGGCATATGGATCTGTCATCCTCCATAGCCTCAACCCTGAGTCTCTTCTGATGTTCATGTCCTCAGCCACAAGATGGGCATCATTGTGGTCTGCTATCTTGGGCTTGAGCTTCCTCAGAACTTGTCCTTATTCATCTTCCTCATCAGCAACTTCATGCACTTGGGCCTTGTTCTTCTCGGCAGCTGGAATACTCCTGGTATTCCTCTTTGGTGCAAGCTTGGCCTTGGGGGAAGCTTTGGGTGCTTCCTTGGGCTTTGATGTTGCAGCCCCTGATCTAATAGCATCACCCATAAGCTTTTGTGCCTTGGGTGCTGTTGCAGCAACCTCTTCTTACTCTTCAGAGTCTCTCCTCACTGATGGTTCTCCAAGAACCTGGGTAGTAGTGGTTCTGGCTCTCTTCTTCTTCTTATCCCGAGCAGCTTCATCTTCTGATTCAATGGTAAACTTCATAGTTTCTCCAGTGGGAACTTTCTTGGGTTTGGAAGTTGTGACTCTCTTTGTAGGTGCCTCTTTGGGTTCAAACTTTTCTGGCACTTGAGTAGATCCTCTGACTTTCAGCATAGGTGTCCTCTTGGCAGGAACTTTCCTATTGAGTCCAGGTTTAGTGTTATGTGCTGAGGCATACTCCTTTTTGAGCACTACCTTCTTGGAGGTAGCCTCATCTTCAGCTGCCACATAGTCCTCATAATCAGAGTCTGAGGTTCTCTTCCTTCTGGCTCTTGTGGCTGCCTTAGGCAAATTGCTAGGAGTGCTTCTGCTGCCATCATCTGAAGAACTTGAGGGACTAGTGCCCTCACTCATGTGAATCTGCTCTTCTGACCTGTTCTAGCTGTCACTTTGATCTGACATGCTACAAACACTGACTGCTGACCCTATGAAGAGTTATAGATGAGATAGAGTGGATGAGCATCACAAAATGCAGAGATTTTTGCAAAAGAATGATTCAAAAATTCAGTTTTAGTTTTCCACAGAAAGCATTTCGGATCAACTGATTTTCAAACTCGGTGATAGCGAAGCAGTTTTGGAACCTAACCTGATAAACTCGGTTGGACCGAGTCACAATTTAGTGGCACCGAGACTGCTAGGGTTTCATAAAGTCATAAAATCAGTCTCACCGATTAGCAATTCTCGGTCAGACCGAGAGTTACTAGTGCAATGGCATTAGCCAAATCGGTGGGACCGAGTTTTTCAACTCGGTGGGTCCGAGATGGTTTCGGCGGAAACCTAACCCTAAATTTTCAAATATCATCTAATCTACGGATTGGATTGACTGGATAGGAGTGTTTCAATCGTGGTAAGAGTCAATAAGAACACAATGTGCTAGGAATCGGACGAGGATGGCACAGTGATCGAGTCCATACCCTAGCTTGGCGATGAACCGCTACGGCGGTAATGGCGGGGGGTGAAATCCGTTGACGGCGGCGGAGACCAGCGACAGGAGGCGGCTGGCGACGAGGAGACGATCCGGAGACCCTGATGGCAGAGCAAGCTATTGCGCGGGCGAAGGGGTTCGGAGAAATTTCCAAAATTTTGCCCGTGACTATATATAGCCCAACCCTATCGGTGTGACTGAGTGGAACAACTCGGTGCCACCGAGATGCATAATTGTGTACAATTACAGCAACTCGGTGTGACCGAAAAGTTCAAATCGGTTGCACCGAGATTGAAAACCTAGATCGACTTAGTGATCTCGGTAGGACCGAAATGGAGGAATCGGTCAGACCGATAATCACAAAGAAGTTTTTGAAGTTTAAGTCTATGACGAATCGGGGACTCCGAGTGCTCCTCACACAGAGTGGTTCGAATCTGACTTGATCAAATTTTGTGATGTAGCATGAATAGAGTTTGAGACGAGAAAAGCATAGATAGCTAGAGAAGGTTCTTAGGCATTCTTGTCCATCCACTTGGCAAAAAGAAAAGGAGCCAATCAATCAAAGCAACAAGTGGATGTCCTCGAATGAGTAAAATATGCACCAACATGCTCACACAATAAGATGGCAAATGAAATATGTGTCAAAACATGCACAACCAATTCTAGCATCTATCAAACAATTGGCGATGACTAGGTCATCTATATATGAGTATATTGACTTAGGAGTCAAATGAAAAACATTTGATCATAGGTCATACTCATCGTTTAAGCTCAAGTGGGGTTACCACTTTTACATAATGCATTGATGTGTTCACACCATTAGAGTTGCTTTGACTCAATTCTTAGAGTTAAGCTCCCCCTAGATGTGAGATCCCCTTTTAGAGGGATGAACTAACCTTGGGTTTTGTCGATGATGACTTCATGTAGGTGTTGAAGATGTGGATGCTCAATGTTGATGTAGATCATTTGGAGCAATCCTTTGGAGTGAGTTGCACTTTCAACTTACCTACATGGGTTAGTCCCACAAGGAACAAACAAGAATATGCACAGACATAGAGTGATGCACACACAAGATGATGTCCATGAAATCATTAGGTTACCTTGTCCCTTGCCTTACCAACATGAGGGTTTGTGACTCCTTGAACTAGTGCAAGATGTGGAAGTTGATTGTACTTGTTCTTGCCACAATGATATGAGTGAAGAATGTTGGCGGAGTCACCCTCAAGAACTCTCTAGTTCTTCTTCTTCGGGATCCACATCATCTTGATGGGAATCCTTGGAGTTGTAGTTGTACTTGATGAAGTAGAATTTGATGTAGTCTTGGGAAACCACTTGAACGAGGCCTTAGGTGCTTCTTCAAATGCATCAATCTCTTCTTGAAGCTTGTCCTTGCCTTTTATTCTTGTGGTCTTGTGGTGGAAGATCATCTTGTGCTTGTGTTCCTTTGAAGGAATTAGGATCATACTTCTCTTGTTGAGGAACAAACTTCGTCTTGGGGTATTTATCTTCTTCCCACTCAACTCCATTGGCATTGAACTTTCGTTCAAAACCAACACCTTGATTCTTCCGGTGCCTTCCTTGCTTGCGTACAATTTCCTCGAATTGCTTACTCCCGACAAGGCTCTTGTAAACATCTTTCTCTATAATTGCCTTCAATAAGCTATTTTCTTGCTCAAGTGTAACTTGGGTAAGAGAATCATTAGTGGAATCAAGAGAACTACTAGAAGCAACAATATTGGTTTTGACATTATTATTGTTACTACTAGAGGAAGGATCTTTCTTGAACTTGTTACTAGACTTGACTTGAGGCATGTAAGTAGATAAGATTAAATGCTTGGCAATGTAAGAAGAACTTTTCTTACGGAGATCATCATTGATTGCCTTTAGGAACTCATGCTCTTGCTCAAGATTGAGCTTTTCAAAGCGTAACTTCTCATGAGCCCTTAAAAGTTCTCAATGATCTTCGAAGATAGTTTCATGAGACAACTTAAGAGTGTTTAGTTCTTTAGTTAGAAGCTCAATCTTCTCCTTATCATTGTCATTCGTTTTATGTTGATTAGCATGATTAATTGACGTTTCATCATAGTATTCATCACTAGAGTTGTCAACAAGTAAATCATCATCCACAAGCAAGTCATCTTCATCACTATCGAAATCAACATACTCAGGATGTGTTACCTTTGGACCTTTGGCCATGAAGCATCTTCCTATTCCTTCATTTGGTGAATCAAATATGTCGTAGGAGTTGGTTGACACAAGTGCTAGACCGGCAACACCTTCATCTTGAGTATATTCGGAGTCGGAATGATAGCTTCTCTCAGAGTGATTGTCGGAGTCGGAGCCGGATACCCATTCACCAACATGAGCTTGATGTCTTCATTTTGTGTAGCTCCTTGATGACTTGTCCTTCCTTTCCGAATCCTTGCTTCTCCGTGAGGGTATTCGTTCATAACGATCATCTCTACTCCTTCTCTCTCTCGGTGGTGATTCTTCTCTTTTGCTTCTTCTTTTTGGAGAATCTTCTCTTCTTTTGTAGGGTGTCGTACACTCATTGGAATAGTGTCCGGGTCTCCCACAATTGTAGCAATTGCGCTCTCGACTAGAGGGTCTTTTGTCATTGTAAGACCTTGACTTGGAGCTTCTTTCTTTGCTTCTACTCTTGTAGAATTTGTTGAAGTTCTTCACCATTAAGCTCAATTCTTCATTGAAGGTTTGTTTCTCACTTGATGATGTGGGGGCTTCACTTGAGGCTTTATAAGCACCACTTGACTTGTTGTGAAGTTCCTCCTTATCCTTAAGTGACATCTCATGAGCAACAATTCTCCGAATGACTTCCGTTGGCTTGAGATCTTTGTAGTTTGGCATCATTTGGATCAATGTGCACACGGTATCATACTTTCCATCCAATGCTCTTAGGATCTTCTTAACGATGAATTTGTCGGTCATCTCTTCACTCCCTAAGCCGGCAATCTCATTTGTGATAAGAGAAACCCTAGAGTACATTTCAGCGACACCTTCACCATCCGTCATTTTGAACTTGTCAAGCTGACTTTGGAGCACATCCAACTTGAGCGTTGAAGATGATATCACAAGCTTGAGCATTGTATTGCAGCATCTTCAATTCTTCCGCATTTGCTTCACGGTTCGGTTCTCTCCCATCAAAGAATTCACCTTGCAAGCCAATACAAATAATTGCCCAAACGACGGGGTTATGTCCGAGAATATGCATTTTCATCTTATGCTTCCAACTAGCAAAATTAGTACCATCAAAGTAAGGACCTCTACGGTGATAATTTCCCTCGCTAGACGCCATACTCTCCTAGGTTGTGAAACCAAGGCTATGACCACCAAAAGCTATGGAAATCAAAGCAAATGGAGACCAAAGCTCTGATACCACTTGTAGGACCTTGAAGTATGTCTAGAGCGGGGTGATTAGACTACTTGACGAATTAAAAACTTAACCTTTTCCCAATTTTAGAGTTTGGCAGATTTTAGCTATCTTAGGACAAGTCAAGAAATCATCACACAATTCAAGCAAGCATGCAAAGAGTATATAGGCAGCGGAAATTAAAGCATGCAACTTGCAAGAAGGTAAAGGGAAGGGTTTGGAGGATTCAAACGCAATTGGAGACACGGATGTTTTTGGTGTGGTTTCGATAGGTGGTGCTATCGTACATCCACGTTGATGGAGACTTCAACCCACAAAGGGTAACGGTTGCGCGAGTCCACGGAGGGCTCCACCCACGAAGGGTCCACGAAGAAGCAACCTTGTCTATCCCACCATGGCCGTCGCCCATGAAGGACTTGCCTCACTAGCGGTAGATCTTCACGAAGTAGGCGATCTCCTTGCCCTTACAAACTCCTTGGTTCAACTCCACAATCTTGTCGGAGGCTCCCAAGTGACACCTAGCCAATCTAGGAGACACCACTCTCCAAGAAATAACAAATGGTGCATTGATGATGAACTCCTTGCTCCTGTGCTTCAAATGGTAGTCTCCCCAACACTCAACTCTCTCTCATAGGATTTGGATCTGGTGGAAAGAAGATTTGAGTGGAAAGCAACTTGGGGAAGGCTAGAGATCAAGATTCATATGGTAGGAATGGAATATCTTGGCCTCAACACATGAGTAGGTGGTTCTCTCTCAGAAATGGTAAGTTGGAAGTGTAGGTTTGTTCTGATGGCTCTCTCCACGAATGAAGAGGAGGTGGAGGGGTATATATAGCCTCCACACAAAACTAACCATTACACACAATTTACCAAAGTCGGTGGGACCGATTCAATAGACTCGGTTGGACCGATTTAGTAAACCTAGTGGCCATTAGGATTTTTGGTGGGACTGACATTCAACTCGGTAGGACCGATTCGGTTAGAGTTAGGGCATAACATAATCTCGGTAAGACCGATTACACAAACTCGGTGAGACCGATTTTGGTAATAAGCTTTCCAGAGAGTTGGTCAGGTAAACTCGGTGGGACCGATTTGCTCTTTTCGGTGAGACCGAAAGGGAAACAGAGAGTTTACATTGCAATCTCGGTGGGACCGATCGCTCACTTCGGTTAGACCGAAATGTTACAAAGGGAAACAGAGAGATTACAATCCTGTCATGGAATTATCACGTCAGATGTCCTTGTGAAAGGACTTAGTCGTGGAGCCATCGCAATGGGTTAGCTTGAAGGGGTTAAACCGGACAAGGGACACGGGAGTTATACTAGTTCGGCCCCTTTGATGAAGGTAAAAGCCTACGTCTAGTTGTGATGGGATTGATTGGGTTTCGATGATCAGGGAGCGGAATACGCTTGCCTGAGTCTCGAGTTGTTGTCTGTCGTCCCTGAACCGCCGCCGGGTCGCCCCTTTATATACACAGGTTGGCGCCCGACCGGTTTACAGAGCCCCGAGGCCGACTCATACAAAGTGTCCGGATCGGTCTCTCCTTTCCTAACTTGTACTACAAGTTTACATAGTCATGGCGGTTTACCACTATGAGCCCTAATCCGCCTTTGGGCTTCGGGCTTCTATGCTTCCTTTAGTAAAGCGCCATCTTACGGATCTTCATGGGCTTCAACATAGTCAAGGGTGAACCGGACGCTCCTGGCCGGTTTATACTCAGTAGCTATATCCTCCACATTAGGCCCCAGATTGATTTGAATTTGGTCATGTCAATCTTCAATACTTCAAATATCCCTTGCGGGCATCTTCTTGTATTTTCGTAAACCGCCATATTGTCTTCTCCTGAAACTTTGTAAAGCGCCATGACATCATCCTCTGAACGCAGCAACGGTCCATCATGACATCATCTCTGTACACAATAATTAAAAAAGATTCCCTTCACTTAATGGTTATCCCGAAAGATCGAGGCGACAGGCGCACTTATTCTGCCGTTTCAGGCTCCTTGATTCCCGCGCCTGCCGTTTTACTCTCTCCTCTATAAATAAGGCCCGAGGGCCCTTCTCTCTTTTCCCCTTCTGCCTTCTTCTTCCTCATGATGCCCAAGCTCTGGAGCTCTGCCGCCGTCCGCGGCCTTCGAGGTCTGCATCAACAAAGGCCGCTCCATCAACCTGAAACGGACCATACTTTCGTCACCCTTCTTCCGCAGTAGATCTGTAGTGGTAAACTTCCTTTCTCCTCCATCTTTAGATCTGTTTCTAGGGTTCCCGAGTTCTTCCACATAGTTCTTCATCCTTCTTTGTTCTTCCACCTGCCGCGATAATTTTTGACCCAGTAATAGTGTAGATCTCATGCGGTAGGTACTCTGCGTCCATTTTTAATGCTAGCAGATCGTTCTTTTACCTCTGTAGAGTACATGGCCTTCCCTGCTCTATTTAGCACCTTTAGAGCTCACAGATAAAAACTTCTTTACGGATGTGTGGTAGATCCAAATAAATTTGACCATTATGTGAAACCTGTTTCTGTCAATACTTAGCAGAAATTTCGAATTTTGGCCCCTTTTGCCTACAGGCGGTTTAACCCTTTAATAGTCAATCCGCCATATAGCATTAGCCCTCTCTTAAACCGCCAACTGAACTTGCACAGTATTCTTCTCCGGTTTAACACTGAATTAGACACCTTAAACCGGCACTTTTTTACTTTCAGCTCCTCTTTCCGGAATGTCGAAGTAATTTTCTTCTTGCAATTGGGTTCTGTCCCGGATCACAGAGACAAAGATCAATGGTTATGTCACCACTGGTGCCTTAGCCTCCAAGAGGGTTCTCCACTGGCGAGTTCTGGAATCGGAATGTCCACCTGAACCTCAAGAAGGAGAGGTGATTGTTTTTATGCAACACTTAGACCGGGGATTCAGTCCGCCCAGATCAAAAAATTTCCGGGATGTCCTCGCAAGCTTCCAACTCCATCCGCAAGATATTGGTTCGAACTCTGTCTCAAATATATGCAACTTTCAAGTATTCTGCGAAGTCTATCTTCAAGAAGAGCCAACCGTGGAGTTGTTCCGGGATTTCTTTTATCTGAACCGCCGCACAGAATTCTCAGACGGTCCCAACACAGAGCTTGGTGGCGTGTCAATTCAAAAAAGGAAAGAAGCTGATTTCCCTCATGCCAAACATCATAGCCATCCTAAAGATTGGAACCAGACCTGGTTTTACTGCCGGAACACTGCTCCTGATGGAGAAAATCCCTTGCCGGGCTACCGCCCTCATCGGCTTAGCAATGGCCACCCATTGCCTCCACGTTTAACCGCCGCAGAACAGAAGAATTTTGCTCCTCAACTTGCCAAGCTCCGGGCTCTGATGGCCAACGGTTTAACTGGCATTGATCTTGTCCGCTGCTGGGTTTCTTGGGGTATTCTGCCTTTGAGCCGCCGCCTCGGATTGATGCATGAGTATACCGGCAATGTAAAAGACCCTCAACGATATCATGAAGTAGTAATGCCCGACCTTGAAATCGCCAAATGTGTAAAGAGGATGCTTGATGAACCGGTCTCCACATGCAGCCAAACCGGTTTGGCTCCGTTTTACGTCTCCAATAAACCGCCGGTGGTAAGTTCATGTACATACTTTACTGATTTGCTTCTACATTGACTATCTACTAACCTTTCTTTGCCTTAATTTCAGGCCAACAACTCTTTCTGGAAACGGACTAAACCTGCCCGTGCTCCTCGTGTAAAAACCAAGGCCACCAAGAAGCCTGGAAAGAAGAAAACCGCCGAGTCTTCTGATCCGCTGGAGGAGGAAGAATCTGATGCTGAGGTAGAACTTGACTCACTTGGCTCCTTTTTCGTATATCTTATTGACAATGACCATCTTCAGGATGACGCTGAGGCCAGCCATGCAGATCATGTTGAGGTAATTCTTCTTTCTTCCGACTCAGATCCTATACCTGGTCAAAGAATTCGCCGTACAGTCCAGAAAGTAAAACAATCTCACCCCCTTGCTCATTTGGATCCAAAATTTTCTTTGAAGACACGACAAGCCGAAGAATGTCGCACAACCCGGCATAGTGGTCAACAAATCACTTCGTCCGGTTTAGCTGATACGCCCTCCCGGAAATGCCGTCCAGAGGTGATTTGTTCTCCTGAAAAACATTATGCTTTAAAAGGTTTCTTCCGATGCCCTCTCAATCCGTCTGACCCGAATTACCAGGCTTCTTCCAACTCGTCTGGCAGTTCGTCAACCACCCAATTGCCTCCTCTCAAAGTTGTCGCTGGGTGAGTATTACATAGTTTATAACTTTATTTGTCTGTTTACCATACTCTAACCTTTGATTTTGTAGTGCCAAGGCTCAATTAAGCAAGAAGGCCAAGACCAGCGACCCTACTATTGAAGTTGATCCGGAAAAGATGCCCGAGCATCATGACGAAAACCCGGAAGTTGCCATGGACAACTCTGCTAGGCAGAACCAAGATGGTAATGCTAACCCGCCAGAAGTTGAACCGACTGCAGAAGCTGACACTTCACATCCTCCTGCTCCTCCAAGTCCAGCAGTGGAACAACGGGGCTCAACTGCTGATCCGCCAAGTCCAACTAACAAACCGCCAAGCCCTGCCACGAAAGCACCAAGTCCTTTTCAGAATATTGATTCTTCCAGCCCGGCCAAGGATGACAACGTTGTTTTTACGGGCACTGCGTATAACGCCCCTGGTAATCCGGTTGCTCTATCAAAGCACACTGCCAAGGATGAATTTGCTGCCATGAGCAAGGGGAAGGGGAAGACTGATTTGTCTGCTTATACCGATCTCTCTGCTCAAGATCTTCACTCCGGCTTCCTAAACCGGCTGTATACAAGCCGTGATTATGAATCTGGTTTAGTAAATCTGATGAAGGAGCGCTATGAGGTAAACATTATTGCTTCTGGTTGTGCACCTTCATTGCATTGTAGCCCCCAAGGGCCGGTTTGTCTTGAGAAAGTCAAACCGGGACTTTATATACTCCATGCGGTAACTTGTGAAATTTTCTTTATGTCTGATCAAACACACATTAGCCCCCAAGTGCCATGATTAAAACTTGTATTAATCCTTGGGACTTCAAGTACCCGCATAAAAAATGATCCGCATTAGCCCCCAAGTGTCGAGTGTATAACTGGTTATATGCTTGGGACTTTGAACAAAGATATTGACATGCTGTCTTACTATTGCAGAGTGAAATAAATCAACAAATCTCGCAAATTGCTGATCTTCGAGCAAATCTGAAAACCCAACAAGCAGAAACCACCAAGGCCAAGGATGAGATGAAAACCGCCTTGACCACCATGGAGCAGCTTAAAGAATGGTTTAAGTCTGAACATGCCAACTGGGACATCGAAAAGGCCGGACTGGTGAAGCAGGCGGAGACTGCTGAAGCAGCTCTTAAACCGGTGACAGAAGAACTGTCTGGATTGAAGCGCCAAATCAATGCCATGACCTCTGCCATATTTGGTAAGTAGTGGCTGCCAAAGTTGTATCTCTTTGAAATTTCATCGTTTTAACATGCATTGCCTGAACCGATATAGGTAGTCGCATTGCTCATCTAGGTTCTGACATGCGGAAGAAGCTCAAAGCTGCATATACACTGATTGAACAGCTGTATACCGGCACTCAATGGGTTAAATGCGCAACTTCATATGACAATGCGGCACCAACACTTATCAAGGACACGCTGGATCGCCTCTCAATGATGCCAGCACAAATAGAGGAGCTGAAGCGATCCGCTGCTCAGGCAGGCGCTTTGCTGGCGCTGACCCAAGCCAAGGCATGGATAGCTGATCTTGATCCGGCTGATATAGCCAAAGGCTTCCCCAGTGCACAAGAAAATGGCGAAGAATTTGACAATGACGCCCTCAAACGGGTAACAAGGGAGATGCATCCTTTGGCGAGTCAACTAGCAGAAGAGGCGAACCTGACGGTTCACCGATCTTTATATGATGCAAACAACAAACGGGTTGAAGCTGTGATTCCTGAAGTGCAGAACCTTATTCCACCAAACCGTAAGCATACTTACGTCCCTGATGTTGACCCGGCTGAGCTTATAAGTGAAGAGGCTGTCTTTCAGGCCTTGACCCGGATTGATTGGACCACCAATGACTTCCAGCCATTGGATGAGGAGGAGGCTGAACCGATGTCAGATAACCCATCTACCTCACATCAACCCGGTGATGAAGCTTAATCCGTCAAGGCGGTTGATATGTCAGAAACTATCCATGTGAACAATTCCATATTTTGGGCCTCGGAGTGCCGTGTAATAGGATAGCAAAAACTTATGATGATTTGCTGCCATCGTGCAGGAGATATTTTGCGTGGATCCGCCATATCAATGTAAAGTTTGTTCCAAGTATCATAATATGCAACTCCTGTGTGCATAAAAAGACAAAGGGTCCTGGCGGTTTACCGTCGGACGGGTCATAATGCCCAAAATAGGCCGGATTGATAATCAAATCATAAAAATATGAAATTATACATACCGATAATATAAGATCCCTGGTTAGTTGGCTGGCCAACTTGAATTGTAATAAGGGTGAAAAACCCAAATCTGAATTATTTGTATCTCTATCATTTTCTGATGTCGTAGATTAAGTCATACCGGGTGATGATTCATGCCAAATGATCCGGGCTGTTGACAGGGAGTCAACGCCAAGCCGGGTTAAGAAACTCCGGTTTAAAATTAAGGTCTGTCAACATGTAGTTGCAAACCAAGCCGGTTTAAAGAATACCGGGCTAAGAAGATGACTGATCAAGCCAAGAAAATCGGTTTAACATAAAATTCAGCCAAAACACAAATGAAACCGTGTAGTCGAGGCTTTTTGGGGGCTGCCAGGCCCAAATTCGAGGCTTTTTGTGGGCTGCCAGGCCACTGAGTTGAACCATTTAACAAAGCCTTTTAAGATGGACCTCCAACTAACCAATCACCGTTTTAGCTTTGACAAGTGCAGGGTCTCAAGGAGAGTAACTGTCAAACGTTCGGAGGGCCGTGACAGGATGACCTAGATAGGAGTGTCTTACTTGATGAAGGCAGGTTAACCCGGGGTTTTAGGTAAATATACCAGGCTTCCAAGCCGTGGGTCGATACCCAGCTACAAGTGTCCATTCAAACTTCTTGGTATTGGACCAAGGAGCCCCCAAGTAACGTGATGAGTTGTGCTCATTAGGTGCCTATGTTTGAGTTGTGCATAGCATCGAAACTCTCTTTGGCCCTTTGGGTGTGAAGCTCCCAAGCTTTGGTGGCGTGATAGCCGTTTTAATAGGTAGTACTCCGCTTTGTCAGCTGAAGCCCCCATGTAGCTCAAAGAATATTTGAGAAAAAACAGCAGAGGCCCCGCTTTAAAGCAAGGATGCTGATTTATTTATTGATGATAATATATACATTGTCAAAATATGTACATAAAAAAGAGCCTATGGCTCAAGTGTAGTAAGGCCGGAGGAGAGCTATGTTCCAGGGCCGCCGGGTCTCCTCCTCAGATTTGCGTGAGTCATCTCGAACCTCAATGAGGCAGTATGATCCGTTGTGCAGATTCTTGCTGACCACAAAGGGTCCTTCCCAAGGCGGGGATAACTTGTGTATGTCGGTCTGATCCTGGATAAGCCGGAGCACCAAGTCACCTTCTTGAAAGGCTCTTGTCTTAACCGGGCGGCTGTGATAACGCCGCAGGTCTTGTTGATAAACCGCCGATCATGCCAAAGCCATATCCCGCTTCTCATCTAGCAAGTCCAGTGCCTCTTGGCGGGCTTGCTCGTTGTCTGCTTCAATGTAATTAGTAACCCGGGGCGAATCATGACGTATATCACTTGGGAGAACCGCCTCTGCCCCGCAGACCACAAAGAAAGGCGTGTATCCTGTTGATCGATTGGGGGTGGTGTTGATGCTCCACAACACAGAAGGTAATTCTTCCACCCAACAACCCGGAGTCCGCTTCAAGGGAATCATGAGCCGGGGTTTAAGACCCTTTAAGATTTCTTGATTAGCTTGCTCTGCTTGACCGTTGGATTGAGGGTGCGCCACAGATGCTAGGTCAAGCCGGATGTGCTCTCTCTAACAGAAATCCTCCATCTCACCTTTGAAAAGGTTAGTACCATTATCCATGATGATGCTATGTGGAAAGCCAAAACGGAAAATAATCTTTTTGAGAAATTGAACCACCGTAGCTGCATCACACTTGCTAACAGGCTCCACTTCAACCCACTTGGTGAATTTATCAACTGCCACCAACAGGTGGGTCTTCTTGTCCTGGGAACGTTTAAAGGGTCCCACCATATCAAGCCCCCAAGTAGCAAAAGGCCAAGTGATGGGAATCATCCGTAGCTCCTGAGCCGGAACATGAGCTCTGCGTGAAATTTTTTGACAAGCATCACATCGCTTTACCAGATCCTCCGCATCAGCATGAGCTGCCAACCAGTAAAACCCATGACGAAAAGCTTTTGCAACCAGGGACTTTGAACCGGCATGATGACCACAATCCCCTTCCTGAATTTCCCGGAGGATCGCTTGGCCTTCTTCCGGAGAAACGCAACGCTGAAATACGCCTGAAATGCTACATCGGTGTAACTCGCCATTGTGAATAACCATGGACTTGGATCGCCGGACTATCTGTCGGGCCAGGACTTGATCATTTGGTAGCTCACCCTGGCTCATATACGCCAGATATGAAACCGTCCAATCCGGCACAACGTGTAAAGCGGCCACCAGCTGCGCCTCCGGATCAGGAACAGCCAGATCCTCTTCTGTTGGCAATTTAATAGACGGGTTATGCAAGATATCTAAAAAGGTGTTAGGAGGTACCGGTTTGCGCTGAGATCCAAGTCAGATCAAAGCGTCTGCCGCTTCGTTTTTGCGCCAATCAATATGCTCAACCTGATATCCTTTGAAGTGACCCGCCACAATATCTACCTCACGCCTGTAAGCCGCCATGAGTGGATCCTTAGAATCCCAAGTACCAGAAACTTGCTGAGCCACCAGATCAGAATCTCCGAAACAACAAACTCGAGTTAAGTTCATCTCTTTAGCCACACGGAGACCATGAAGTAGAGCTTCATACTCAGCTGCATTGTTAGTACAAGGAAACATCAAGCGGAGGACATAGCAAATTTTATCACCTCGAGGGGAAGTAAGGACAACTCCAGCCCCCAAGCCTTCCAACTTCCTTGATCCATCGAAATGAATAGTCCAGTACGTATTATCCGGCTTCTCTTCCGGTGCTTGCAACTCGGTCCAGTCATTGATAAAGTACACAAGAGCCTGAGACTTGATGGCTGTTCGAGGTACATATTTCAAACCATGTGGACCAAGCTCAATTGCCCACTTTGCAACCCGGCCAGTTGCTTCTCTGTTTTGGATGATATCGCCCAAGGGAGCAGAACTAACCACTGTGATGGGGTGACCTTGAAAATATTGCTTGAGCTTTCGACTGGCCATAAAAACCCCATACACCAACTTCTGCCAATGCGGATAGCGTTGCTTTGATTCGATCAGAACTTCACTGATGTAGTATACCGGTCATTGAACCGGATATTCCTGCCCAGCCTCTTTATGCTCTACCACAATTGCCACACTGACTGCTCGGGCATTAGCAGCCACATATAATAGTAAAGGCTCATGATCAACTGGGGCTCCAAGAACTGGCGGTTCAACCAACTGTCGTTTTAACTCCTCAAAGGCCACATTGGCCGCATCACTCCAGACGAAATCATCCGTCTTCTTCAGCATCTGATACAAGGGAATGGCCTTCTCACCCAGACGACTGATAAGCCGGCTGAGGGCTGCAATCCGGCCTGCGAGACGCTGAACATCATTGATACATGTGGGTTTAGCCAAGGGTGTGATTGCCTTGATCTTTTCCAGATTAGCCTCAATGCCCCTATTAGACACAAGAAAACCAAGCAGCTTGCTTGCCGGAACACCAAAGACACACTTATCCGGGTTAAGCATCATCTTGTAAAACCGGAGGTTGTCAAATGTCTCCTTGAGGTCAGCTATCAATGTCTCCTTTTCCCTGGATTTCACCACAATGTCATCCACATAGGCATGAACATTATGCCCAATCTGCGTGTGAAGACAATTTTGCACACAATGCTGATAAGTTGCCTGAGCACTCTTGAGCCCAAAGGGCATAGAAACATAGCAGAAGGCTCCAAAGGGAGTGATGAAAGATGTCTTCTCCTGGTCCTTAACTGCCATTTTAATCTGATGGTACCCTGAATAAGCATCCAAAAAACTCAGGCGCTCACAACCCGCCGTCGCATCAATGATATGATCAATACGTGGGAGAGCAAAAGGATCGGCCGGGCAAGCCTTATTTAAGTCTGTGTAATCCACACACATATGCCAAGTCCCATTTTTCTTAAGAACCAGCACCGGATTAGCCAACCATTCAGGATGAAACACTTCAACGATAAACCCAGCAGCCAACAGCCGGGCTACCTCCTCCCCAATTGCCTTGCGTCTCTCTTCATTAAAGCGACGAAGAAATTGCTTGACCGTTTAAACTTTGGATCAATATTAAGAGTGTGCTCAGCGAGTTCCCTCGGTACACCTGGCATGTCAGAAGGCTTCCATGCAAAAATGTCCCGGTTCTCACAGATGAACTCGATGAGCGCGCTTTCCTATTTTGGATCTAGATTGGTGCTGATGCTGAACTGCTTGGACGAATCGCCAGGTACAAAGTCAACAAGCTTTGTCTCGTCAGCCGGTTTGAAATGTAGGGTTGGGTCATGCTCAGTGGTGGGCTTCTTTAGAGGGGTCATATCTGCCGGATCAACATTCTCCTTGTAAAACTTTAACTCCTCTGTAGCACAAACCGACTCAGCGTAAGCCGCATCACTCTCTTCACAATCCAAAGCGATTTTCCGACTTCCATGAACCGTGATGGTTCCTTTGTGACCCGGCATCTTGAGCTGCAAGTAAATATAACAAGGCCTCGCCATGAATTTTGCATAAGCCAGTCGCCCAAACAGTGCGCGATACGGGCTCTGGATTCTCACCACCTCAAAAGTCAATGTCTAAGACCGGGAATCATGTTCATCCCCAAACACAACTTCCAAGGCAATCTTGCCCACTGAATATGCCGACTTTCCTAGTACCACACCATGGAAAACAGTATTGGACGGTTTAAGATTCTTATCTGTCAACCCCATGCCGCGGAATGTCTCATAATACAGAATATTAATACTGCTTCCTCCATCCATGAGTTCTTTGGTGAACTTGTAACCTCCCACCTGAGGTGCCACCACCAGAGCTAGCTGACCCGGATTGTCAACCCGGGGCGGATGATCATACCTACTCCACACAATAGGCTGTTCCGACCACCGCAGATAGCGTGGAACTGCCGGTTCAACCGCATTGACTGCCCTCTATGCAGCTTCAGATCACGCTTGCACAAACTAGTGGTGAATACATGATATTGTCCACCATTTAGCTGCTTCGGGTGACTGGTAACCCGACCGCTGTTGATTCCCTCGATTACTCTGTTGGTTATTACCACCTTGGTTGTTCTGGTTACTATGATTATTCTGAAACCCAGAGCCTGAACCGCCGCCACCATGAAAACCTGGACCTGAACCGCCCGACGGGCCCTGATCATACCGGAAGAGATCAGAATTTTTGAACACCTTCATAATGTTGCAATCCTTCCAGAGATGTGTTGCAGGGACCTCTTTGGTTCCATGCTTTGGATAGGGCTGATTCAACAAGCGCTCCAGATTCATCCTCCCACCGCGCTGGGGCGGTTTACCCTTACGACGCTGCACGTTAGCATTAGCCACAAAATCTGAATCCGCTTTAGGCTTACCATTATTCCCATGGCCTCCCTAGTTGTGCTGCTGTCCCTTCGCACCGCCATTCCTCTTTCCCTTCTCCGGTTTCTCATTATCAGAATCAGGATCCTTGGTATTATCAGAATCGGCATATTTTACCAAGGCTGCCATGAGGGTTCCCAGGTCGTTGCAGTGGCGCTTGAGCCGTCCCAACTTCTCCTTTAGTGACTTAAACCGGCAATTACGTTCCAGTGTGATAATCACTTGGCCAGCGTTAATTCGGTCGGACGAGTGCAAAACTTCTGAGACCCGGCGCATCCAATGAGTTGTGGACTCGTTCTCACCCTGAACACAAGCATCCAGATCTATAATGGACATGGGTTGTTTGCACGTGTCCTTAAAATTGGCTATAAACCGGGCCTTCAACTGATCCCATGACTCGATGGAATTAGCTGGCAGATTTTTCAACCAAGTGCGGGTTGTTCCTTCCAACATCATCGTGAAGTACTTTGCACAAGCTGCTTCATCCACATCCAGCATCTCCATTAAAATCTCATAAGTCTCGACCGACGCCTCAGGCGGCTGATCCGCCGTGTAGTTAGGCACCTTGCGTGGACCCTTGAAATCCTTGGGCAGACGCACGTTACGGAGAGCCGGAATAAGGCACGGTACTCCCCAGGAGCTGAAAGCAAGCCCGGTGCCTTTGTCCACCGACACTGTTGGCTGAACCGGGGCGGGTTGATAACGATCCAAAGCACCATCCCTTCGTGCCCTGCCATGATCCACTACCTCCCGAGCATTGCGACGCCGCGCGCTGCTAGACACCTCCGGTTCGTCCATACGCCTGCTATAATTTGGGCTCGGACAAGGGGTTGAATGAATTCTATCCCGGCTATATGAATAAGCCTGTTGCTGCACTACGGCGGTTTGAAGAAGATCTCTCGCCCGCCGTGTCTTAACTGCCTCTATTGAATCTCCTTCCATTGGAATGGCTGCCAAGTGTGAGGCCGCATCAATCATGTTATCTAGGGGGCTCTAAAAGTGACCCGGTGGTGTAGGCACATACTGTGGCGGGTTAACTGTCCGTCGGGGTAGCTCCGTTGCTCGTGGCTGATCCGGGGCGATCCTAGGCGCTTCGGCTCGGTTTGCGGCTGCCGGATTGCTCGGCCCAGCGCCTGGTGTCTGAAAGAGATTTAACCCTTCGTAAACCAGCGGTAGGCGCGACCGATACTTCCTTCATAACACATCCTCTGACGCGGTCCGATCTAACATGAGCCGGTAATTCTGTGCTTGTATCTGCTGTGATTGAGCATTCAAAGCAGCCTGTTCCTCAGCCATCCTATTATCCTCAGCCACCAGGTCCTCCTTAGCCTGCGTAATTTGCTCCTTCAGTCTCGCAACTTCCGCATTGTGCTGATCCTGCGTATCCGGGGTGACTGTCGTGGTTAACAAGGTCGCCCAAGCATCCATTAAACCGGAGAGAACCTGCACCGGCCGGCGCGCCGAGGTACCTGCCACGGCCGCTGATCCGGTATTCATTGCTGCGGTAGATGAACACTGCAACACGGGCTGCGTGCCGGCCATGTAAATAGCAACCCGGCTTGGCGCTTCAAGGAGGTCCGGAATACTGTTGCCATCGGAATATCCCTCGAGCATACCGCCATGAATCTGGTACAAGGACTCGGTTTCGCCAGTGGATGACTCGCCGTCGGAATATACCGCCGTCTCGCCCTTAGACACCAGTTCAGATCCGATCCCATGGACACATCCTACGAACGCACGCTTCACGGCGGGCTTAACCCGGGCTGGACTCGCACGCTGAGCCGTTGTAACATCCCAAATTTTCAATTTGGAATGTTATACATTAAGTCATGATGCATTACATATTTTCTTGCATTTGCCGATCCTAGAAATTTCACGCAACTCAAGGACCCTCAGAGAGAGTTGGAGATTTCGGAATTTTTCATATTTGAGTTTCCTCGAATTATGAAAAAAAGAGGATCATTTGATTTTATTTATTTCATCTTCAACTAATTTTCCAATATCCAAAAATATGAGAGGGAATAATATGACTTTCCCAAAAATTTAGGAAGAATGAAGATTTAATAAATAAATCAAAGTTCGGATTTTCTTGGAGTTTATTTGCCTTAGGGAAAATGCGTGTTTTCAAAAATTGCATTTTAGGCCCCGAGTAAAAGTTCATTTTGTTCGACTCATTTTTAGGAGTCGGGGAAAATTTACTTTGTAAATTTTGGAGTTCGTTTAGATTTTATTTTATTTGTTTTTCTACGCGCGATATTTAAAAAAAACGCGCAGCGCCCCGCCTGAGCCAAGGGCCCAGCCGGCCCAGCCGCCCCTCCCCTCGCGCGCTCGCGCGCAGCGCGCCGCCGCCGCCAGCCGAGTCCGGCTCGGACTCCGCCACCGCCGCCGCCCTTGCCTTGCCCCCTCCTCCAAGAAGCACCCCCCCTTTAAATACCCCAGCACCCCCCTCTCCTCCTCAACCCGCAGCCGTCGCCGCCTCAAGCAGCAACAGCAGCAGACGCGCGCCACCGCAGCCGCCGCCGCCGCCGCTCGCGCCGCCGCCGCCCGCGCCGCCGCCGCCCGCCGCCAGCGCCTTCGCCCCGCCGCCGCCGCCCGCCGCCAGCGCCGTCGCCCCGCCGCCTAGCCGCCGCCCTGCCGGAGCCCCACCTTGTCGAGGTAGCCGCGCCGCGCCACCCTCCCCTTGGTTCGGTTTTTTTGTAAAAACCGTTCCGGTTTTCTTTTTTTTTCCGTCGTTTGTTTTTTTTTCTCGAAACCCTGGACCGGTTTTAATTCCGGTTTTGTTGTTTAGCGAGCGTTCGTCGGACCGTTCGTCTTAACGAACGTGATCACCGGTTATTCCCGGTTAACGAACGTCCGTTCATTTAACCGTTCGTCGTTTTCTTTTAATCAGATTTATTTCGCGACTTTCTGATCGCGATTTCAGATCCGATCTTCGTTCTAGTTTATTTTCTCGCTCGTTTATCGGAATCAGGTGATTCAAGCGCCTGGAGTTTCGTTTAGAAGCCGCCGTTCCGATTAACCAACTTAAACAAGTTTTTGCTTTTATAAAATTTGACTTAGATCTAGATTAGTAAAACGAAGTTGTTTTCTTCCGCCGGTTGTTTTCTGTTGTTTTGTTCGATTCGTTCTCTTTCGCCACCAGGGTTCTTAAGTTGAACTTTCTGGTTAGATCTTTTATTCGAGATTTACCCGTGCATTAGATGAGTACTTATTGTATGCTTGTTGTTTGTCTGCGATAGATCACCCGGAGTGCGCCGCTTGTTACTCTGAATCTCTAGGTTTCACGGATCATCAGCAAGGCAAGTAACACTTGATCATATCTTTTCTACTGCCCAGTTTTTATGCATTAGATCAATCCTCAAACATTGCATGATTAGGATCTAATTAAATTGTGGGATGGGAAGTAGATGAGGTAGTACCTATTACCTGTTTACTTATGAAACCTTTGGGAGTTACCTCTGCATTTGCTTATTTATGCCATGCTATGCTAGTAGACGTGGATTGGGTGAGTGATATCCATGACAGATGTGAGGTTGCAAATTAATGGTTTATCTAAGGTGGCAAGTTAAATACACATCTGGGTGGATTGAGGCACCTGGGGTATCCAGTGATTGCCTGTTTTTTTGGAAATCCCGGGGTTACCATGTGATTTTCCTATGGACCGCCACCCAGGCTCAAAGGGATCATAAGATAATTCATGCTAGTAACTTCCGTGTGCAGCCACAAGCCATTATGGGCTCTGGCATAGTTGACTAAGTCGTGCGAACTCTTATAGTGGTAGACTAGCAGATGTAGGGGATGTAGGTGTACCGGTCTACCCGTCGTAAGGTGCTAGCACTTCTAAAAGACTATGTCTCGGTCATCCGTTTCTCAAACACCCTGTAGTGCGAGAAACCAAATGGAGGCGATCGAGTCTTGTGGGGAAAAGTGCGCAAACCTCTGCAGAGTGTACAAACTAATCATGATTAGCCGTGTCCCCGGTTATGGACATCTTGAGTATCTAGTACTTGAATATCACATGAATCTCATCATGGTACTATAAATAAAATTGTTGGGTTTTTAATGAGTACTTTTAATTGGGATTGAGGATGCTGTCAACCACTCTCAATGTTTAACAACCACCATAATAGTTAATTAAATTTATTCCTTTGCAGTAGGGAAAAACTGGCTTTATGCAAAACTGTAACCATAGAGCTTTTTACACCAGCCAAATTGCATGTAGTGTAGCCAATTCCACTGTTATTCTCTATGTGTTACATTGCCAGCATATTCCATGTGCTGACCCGTTTTCGGGCTGCAACGTTTCATGTTGCAGACTTTTCAGACGACAAGTAAGGTGCTTTAGGTCGTGGTTCTATACTCAGTGATGCCGTTGGAGTTGATGGACTCACTTATCTTCCAAGTCTTCTGCTGTTATCTTTATTAGATGGCCTTAAGCCATATTTATTGTAATAAGTCCTCTTTTGGACAACGATGTAATAAGTGTGTGATTGCTACTCTGTTATAAATCCTTCGAAGTACTGTGTGGTGTCAGCATTACTGATCCAGGGATGACACCTGAGCATAGAGACTTGACCATCTGAGGTCGGGTCGCTACAGAGATGGTATCAGAGCACACGCTGACTGTAGGACACGACCACTAAGTTAAAGCCATAGATCACTACTCTCTTCTCATTTTCTAACTCCTCATCTTTTCTACTCTTTTAGGATGACGGACGCAAAGATCAAGTACGCCCAACCAGATGAAGGCACACCTTTTGGATTCCACTTGAAGGAAGTCACCAAGTACCTGAACATTGGACTACCAAGCTTCACCGGGACTTTCAACGCCACTCTGCCTGAAGAGGAGCGCTGGAAGATTCAAGCTCATGTTCCGGGAAGGACATTCGCCCCAATCACCAAGCCTATAGATAGTGTTTTCAGTGCACCAACCTGGAGTCTGGGAAAGAGCATGGCAGCTCATATCACCATGGGACGCATTGGAGAAGTTTACCAAGAAGACCTCAAGGACACTATCTACCAGATTTGCGGACGCCGAAATGAACAATGGGAGATAGTCAGCACCAAGAAGGATAGATCCATTGCAGCTTTCATCCATGAGTTAAACCAGCACATTCGACACCAGGAGAACCAGATGTGCAATGATATGATAGAATTGAAGAATGCAAAGGGAAGGATCATCGAACTTGAAAGAGAGCTGAAGTCTACACGCAAGGACTACATGGACGAGATCGTAGCTGTAGTAAAACACAATAGAGATCTTAAGTATGAGATTGAAGAACTCAAGAAGAAGTTAGCGCTCAAGAATGAAGACAAGTACGTCGACTGTCCGAGCAACTACATCATCATCGACGACACCGATTCGGATCCAAGTGAACCCGACTTTGAAGACGAAGCTGGAGCAGACATCATGGAGTCTTCCACCGGTTCAAATTAATAGATGACCCCCACATATTAGTAGTATTCCCTCCATGTAAACATTATAGTTCAGCACTTTTGCGATAGTTAGACCGTTGTAAGCCCTTTGTTTGAAATAATGAAGTGATTTTTGTGTGCATTTGCTCATGTGCATGTGGGTAGTGTTTTCTCCTTAGACCCCACTCTATTCTAAATTCTCATCTTTTCTAAACCCTTCAGATGCCTCCGAGACGCGACCCCGGGTTTGTTTTCCCGCCAGAGATCACCCAGTTGATTCAGCAGCAGAACACTTTGATCCAAACATTGGTACAGAACCAAGGCAACAACAACAACAACAACCCACCACCACCACCACCTGTGGATCACTTGACTCGTTTCCTTAGGCTGCAACCGCCAGTGTATTCCAGTAGCACCGAGCCAATTGTAGCAGATGATTGGCTCCGCAAGATAGGAAGGGAGTTGACTACTGCAGGACGCACCGATGGAGAAAAGGTGAAGTTTGCTGCATACCAGCTTGAAGGACCTACAACAGCATGGTGGGAGAATTTCACAGCCACTTACCCTGTAGACACTGTCACATGGGATCAGTTTCAGCAAGCTTTCCGCACTGCCCATGTTTCAGCAGGAGCTATGGCCATTAAGAAGCGTGAGTTTCGCAACTTACGCCAAGGAGGAAGGACTATTGGCCAGTATGTGGATGATTTTAGTAAGTTAGCACGTTATGCCCCTGATGACGTTGCTACAGATGCAGCTAAGCAGGAGAAGTTTCTGGAAGGACTAAATGATGAGTTAAGCATGCAGTTGATGGTAGCCACTTTCAATAACTACCAGGAGTTGGTAGATCGTGCCCTCGTGATTGAAGGAAAGCAGCAGCAGATTGAGAATCGCAAGAGAAAGTATGGGCAGGGGAAGTATAACTCTGGAGCCCAGCAGAAGCCCCGTTATACACCTAAACAGGGAGTTCAGTTTCAGCATACCCATGGAGGAGGTAGTTCGCACAACCATAATGGCCACAAGAATGGTAACGGGAATGGAGGAAGCAACGGCCAGAACCGGACCACACCATCAACCCCAGCCATGAAAGACCTGAGCCATGTCACCTGTTACAAGTGTTCCAAGACCGGACATTATGCAAATGACTGTCTCCAAGGCCAAGGTGGAAATGGAAGCTCTGGAAAGAAGCCAAACCCTTTCAACAGGGGACAGGTGAACCACATTGATGTGGAGGAAGTTGAAGATCAGCCCGATGCAGTAATCGGTAAGTTTTTGGTTAAGTCATTTACTGCACTTGTTCTTTTTGATATCGGTGCATCGCATTCATACATATCAAGGGGATTTGTAGAGAAGTATAGTCTGACTACACAGATTCTTAAAACCCCTATGCTAGTAAGCTCACCAGGAGCGGAGTATATGGCCAGACAAGGATGTTTTCAAGTGCCATTAAGTATATGAAGGCATGTATTCCCGACGGATTTGATCATTCTGGAATCCCAAGGATTTGATGTGATTCTCGGTATGGATTGGCTGTCAATGTATGGAGGGAACATTGATTGCGCAAGTAAGACAATTTTGCTTATGACACCAGAAGGAAGAAAAATCAAGTATGTATCACGGCATAAGCCAAAAAGAGCACATGTAACTTCCTTATCAGGAGTTGTGCAGGAGGAGGTGCCAGTGGTGAGGGATTACCCGGATGTATTTCCTAAGGAGTTGCCAGGAATGCCACCAGATAGAGACATTGAGTTTTTGATTGAGCTCTTGCCAGGTACAGGCCCAATATCGAAGCGACCATACAGAATGCCCGCACAGGATTTGGCAGAAATCAAGAAGCAGATTAAGGAGCTATTGGATAAAGGTTATATACGCCCAAGTTCTTCGCCTTGGGGATCACCCGTACTTTTAGTAGAGAAGAAGGATGGATCGTTAAGGATGGTCGTTGATTATCGTGGATTGAATGAAGTAACAATCAAGAACAAGTACCCCCTACCAATGATAAATGACCTGTTTGATCGGTTGCAAGGAGCTAAGGTGTTTTCGAAGATCGATTTGCGATCAGGGTACCATCAGTTGAAGATTCGAGAGCAGGACATACCTAAGATAGCATTCACCACAAGATATGGACTGTATGAGTATACCGTTATGTCATTTGGACTGACTAACTCACCTGCCTATTTCATGAACCTGATGAACAAAGTGTTTATGGAGTTTTTGGATAAGTTCGTCTTGGTGTTCATTGATGATATTTTGGTTTTCTCGCAGAATGAAGAGGAACATAAGGAACATTTGCGATTGGTTTTGGAGAAACTAAGGGAACATCAGTTATACGCCAAGTTCAGCAAATGTGAGTTTTGGCTAAAGGAAGTTGGATTTCTTGGACATGTTATATCCGGAGAAGGGATAGCAGTTGACCCTAAAAAGGTTGAGACCGTAACCGAATGGGAAGCACCCACGATAGTTGGAGAGATCCGGAGTTTTCTTGGACTCGCAGGATACTACCGAAGATTCATTGAGAATTTCTCAAGGATTGCAAAGCCTATGACAGAGTTGTTGAAGAAGGATACTAAGTTCATATGGACTGAGGATTGTGAGGCAAGTTTTCAGGAGTTGAAGAAAAGATTGGTTACCTCACCAGTGTTAATTTTGCCAGATCAGGCCAAGGATTATGAGGTGTATTGTGACGCTTCACGTCGAGGACTTGGAGCAGTGCTTATGCAGGAAGGAAGAGTTGTTTCGTATGCTTCACGACAACTAAAACCTCACGAATTAAATAATTATGCCACACATGATTTGGAGTTAGCAGCCGTTGTGCATGCATTGAAGACATGGAGACATTTCCTCATTGGAAATCATTGTGAGGTGTACATGGATCACAAGAGTTTGAAGTACATTTTCACGCAGAAAGAGTTAAACCTTAGACAAAGGAGATGGTTGGAACTCATCAAGGACTATGATATGAGATTGCATTACCATCCCGGAAAGGCTAATGTAGTAGCGGACGCATTAAGCCGTAAGAGCCATGTCAATACACTGATGACGGGAGAGATACCAAAGGAGTTAGCAGAAGATCTTCGTGAGCTATGTTTGGAAATAGTTCCGAGAGGCTATGTAGCAGCATTGGAGATTCAGTCTACCTTGATGGACAAAATCAGAGAAGCTCAGAAAAATGACAAAGAGATCACGGATATAAAGAAGAAAATGAGCGAAGGAAAAGCAAAGGGATTTTGTGAGGATGAGCACGATACCCTATGGTTTGAGGACCGGGTTTATGTGCCAAATGACCCGGAGATCAGGAAGTTGATTCTGCAAGAGGCACACGATTCGCCCTATTCGATTCACCCAGGAAATACCAAGATGTATTTGGATTTGACGGAAACATTCTGGTGGACCGGAATGAAGAAGGATATCGCGGAGTATGTAGCAGTTTGTGATGTATGTCAGAGGGTGAAGGCAGAACATCAGAAGCCAGCAGGATTGTTGCAACCATTGCCGATACCCGAATGGATGTGGGAAAAGCTAGGCATGGATTTCATCATAGGTTTGCCAAAGACTCGTTCAGGCTATGACTCGATTTGGGTTATAGTCGACCGCTTGACGAAGGTAGCTCATTTCATTCCAGTCAAGACTACCTATAGCAGTGCTCAGTTGGCAAAGATATACATGACCAGAATTGTGTGTTTGCACGGAGTTCCGAGGAGTATCGTATCAGATAGAGGAACCCAATTTACCTCAATGTTTTGGAATCAGTTGCATGAAACATTGGGAACCAGGCTGGAATTCAGTACGGCTTTTCACCCACAGACAGATGGACAGACTGAGAGAGTCAATCAAATTTTGGAGGATATGCTGAGAGCTTGTGCACTAGATTATGGATCTAGTTGGGACGATAACTTGCCGTATGCAGAGTTTTCTTATAACAACAGTTACCAAACCAGCTTGAAGATGGCACCTTTCGAAGCTTTGTACAGAAGGAGGTGCAGGACACTGTTATCATGGGACGAAGTTGGAGACCGCCAGTTGTTTGGACCAGATTTGATTAAGGAGTCTGAACAGAAAGTAAAGTTGATTCGCGATAGGCTCAAGGTAGCCCAGTCCAGACAAAAGAGCTATACGGATGCAAAACGCAAGGCGATAGAATATGAAGTTGGAGACAGGGTTTATCTTAGAGTGTCCCCACTTCGAGGAGTTAAGCGTTTTGGAGTTAAGGGAAAATTAGCACCACGTTTCGTTGGACCGTATAGGATCTTGCAGCGCATGGGAGAAGTCGCTTATAAGCTGGAATTGCCAGAGGGACTATCAGGAGTTCATGATGTATTCCATGTTTCTCAACTGAAGAAATGTCACGCCGAGATGGCAGAGGTACCGCTAAGAGATACAGTGCCACTCGAAGCAATTCAGTTGAAGGATGATTTAACATATGAGGAGAAACCAGTCAAGATTCTCGATTATGCCAACAGAGTTACTCGCAGCAAGGTTATCAAGTTTTGCAAGGTTCAGTGGAGCCACCACACTGAGGATGAAGCCACCTGGGAGAGAGAAGAAGATTTGCTCAAGGATCACCCTCACCTATTTTCTAGCCAATCCGAATCTCGAGGGCGAGATTCATCTTAAGGGGGGTAGGTTTGTAACATCCCAAATTTTCAATTTGGAATGTTATACATTAAGTCATGATGCATTACATATTTTCTTGCATTTGCCGATCCTAGAAATTTCACGCAACTCAAGGACCCTCGGAGAGAGTTGGAGATTTCGGAATTTTTCATATTTGAGTTTCCTCGAATTATGAAAAAAAGAGGATCATTTGATTTTATTTATTTCATCTTCAACTAATTTTCCAATATCCAAAAATATGAGAGGGAATAATATGACTTTCCCAAAAATTTAGGAAGAATGAAGATTTAATAAATAAATCAAAGTTCGGATTTTTCTTGGAGTTTATTTGCCTTAGGGAAAATGCGTGTTTTCAAAAATTGCATTTTAGGCCCCGAGTAAAAGTTCATTTTGTTCGACTCATTTTTAGGAGTCGGGGAAAATTTACTTTGTAAATTTTGGAGTTCGTTTAGATTTTATTTATTTGTTTTTCTGCGCGCGATATTTAAAAAAAACACGCAGCGCCCCGCCTGGGCCAAGGGCCCAGCCGGCCCAGCCGCCCCTCCCCTCGCGCGCAGCGCGCCGCCGCCGCCAACCGAGTCCGGCTCGGACTCCGCCACTGCCGCCGCCCTTGCCTTGCCCCCTCCTCCAAGCAGGACCCCCCCTTTAAATACCCCAGCACCCCCCCTCTCCTCCTCAACCCGTAGCCGCTGCCGCCCCAAGCAGCAGCAGCAGCAGCCGCGCGGCACCGCAGCCGCCGCCGCCGCCGCTTTGCCGCCGCCGCCCGCGCCGCCGCCGCCCGCCGCCCGCGTTGCCAGGCGCCGTCGCCCCGCCGCCTAGCCACCGCCCCGCCAGAGGCCCGCCTTGTCGAGGTAGCCGCGCCGCGCCACCCTCCCCTCGGTTCGGTTTTTTTGTAAAAGCCGTTCCGGTTTTCTTTTTTTTCCGTCGTTCGTTTTTTTTTCTCGAAACCCTAGACCGGTTTTAATTCCGGTTTTGTTGTTTAGCGAGCGTTCGCTGGACCGTTCGTCTTAACGAACGTGATCACCGGTTATTCCCGGTTAACGAACGTCCGTTCGTTTAACCGTTTGTCGTTTTCTTTTAATCGGATTTATTTCGCGACTTTCTGATCGCGATTTCAGATCTGATCTTCGTTCTAGTTTATTTTCTCGCTCGTTTATCGGAATCAGGTGATTCAAGCGCCTGGAGTTTCGTTTCGAAGCCGCTGTTCCGACTAACCAACTTAAACAAGTTTTTGCTTTTGTAAAATTTGACTTAGATCTAGATTAGTAAAACGAAGGTGTTTTCTTCCGCCGGTTGTTTTCCGTTGTTTTGTTCGATTCATTCTCTTTCGCAACCAGGGTTCTTAAGTTGAACTTTCTGGTTAGATCTTTTATTAGAGATTTACCCGTGCATTAGATGAGTACTTATTGTATGCTTGTTGTTTGTCTGCGATAGATCACCCGGAGTGCGCTGCTTGTTACTTCGAATCTCTAGGTTTCGCGGATCATCAGCAAGGCAAGTAACACTTGATCATATCTTTTCTACTACCCAGTTTTTATGCATTAGATCAATCCTCAAACATTGCATGATTAGGATCTAATTAAATTGTGGGATGGGAAGTAGATGAGGTAGTACCTATTACCTGTTTACTTATGAAACCTTTGGGAGTTACCTCTGCGTTTGCTTATTTATGCCATGCTACGCTAGTAGACGTGGATTGGGTGAGTGATATCCATGATAGATGTGAGGTTGCAAATTAATGGTTTATCTAAGGTGGCAACTTAAATACACATCTGGGTGGATTGAGGCACCTGGGGTATCCAGTGATTGCCTGTTTTTTTTTTGGAAATCCCGGGGTTACCGTGTGATTTTCCTATGGACCGCCACCCAGGCTCAAAGGGATCATAAGATAATTCATGCTAGTAACTTCCGTGTGCAGCCACAAGCCATTATGGGCTCTGGCATAGTTGACTAAGTCGTGCAAACTCTTATAGTGGTAGACTAGCAGATGTAGGGGATGTAGGTGTACTGGTCTATCCGTCGTAAGATGCTAGCACTTCTGAAAGACTATGTCTCGGTCATCCGTTTCTCAAACACCCTGTAGTGCGAGAAACCAAACGGAGGCGATCGAGTCTTGTGGGGAAAAGTGCGCAAACCTCTGCAGAGTGTACAAACTAATCATGATTAGTCGTGTCCCCGGTTATGGACATCTTGAGTATCTAGTACTTGAATATCACATGAATCTCATCATGTTACTATAAATAATATTGTTGGGTTTTTAATGAGTACTTTTAATTGGGATTGAGGATGCTGTCAACCATTCTCAATGTTTAACAACCACTATAATAGTTAATTAAATTTATTCCTTTGCAGTAGGGAAAAACTGGCTTTATGCAAAACTGTAACCATAGAGCTTTTTACACCAGCCAAATTGCATGTAGTGTAGCCAATTCCACTGTTATTCTCTATGTGTTACATTGCCAGCATATTCCATGTGCTGACCCGTTTTCGGGCTGCAACGTTTCATGTTGCAGACTTTTCAGACGATGAGTAAGGTGCTTTAGGTCGTGGTTCTATACTCAGTGATGCCGTTGGAGTTGATGGACTCACTTATCTTCCAAGTCTTCCGCTGTTATCTTTATTAGATGGCCTTAAGCCATATTTATTGTAATAAGTCCTCTTTTGGACAACGATGTAATAAGTGTGTGATTGCTACTCTGTTATAAATCCTTCGAAGTACTGTGTGGTGTCAGCATTACTGATCCAGGGATGACACCTGAGCACAGAGACTTGACCATCTGAGGCCGGGTCACTACAGCCATCTCGATGAGGTCGGTGCAGATGTCCGGCTCAGGGCCTAGTTCGCCGATCTTGCCAATGAAGACATGAATTCCACCGAAGGGGACTCGGTACCCGTACTCGATTGAGCCGGCTTCGGGGCCCCATCCTTTGTCGTCGATGTAAAGCTTGCCACGACGACTTTTGGTCATCCGGCCGATCACGTATCCCTTAAGTCCTTCAGAGAAGCCCTTCAAGAACTCGACACCATCGTGCGATAGCCCCACGGTGGGCGCCAACTGTCGTGGAATTATCACGTCAGGTGTCCTTGTGAAAGGACTTAGTCGTGGAGCCATCGCAACGGGTTAGCTTGAAGGGGTTAAACTGGACAAGGGACACGGGAGTAATACTAGTTCGGCCCCTTCGATGAAGGTAAAATCCTACGTCTAGTTGTGATGGGATTGATTGGGTTTCGATGATCAGGGAGCGGAATACGCTTGCCTGAGTCTCGAGTTGTTGTCTGTCGTCCCTGAACCGCCACCGGGTCGCCCCTTTATATACACAGGTTGACGCCCGGCCGGTTTACAGAGCCTCGAGGCCAACTCATACAAAGTGTCTGGCTCGGTCTCTCCTTTCCTAACTTATACTACAAGTTTACATAGTCATGGCGGTTTACCACTATGAGCCCTAATCTGCCTTTGGGCTTCGGGCTTCTATGCTTCCTTTAGTAAAGCGCCATCTTCCAGATCTTCATGGGCTTCAACATAGTCAAGGGTGAACCGGATCCTCCTGGCCGGTTTATACTTAGTAGCTATATCCTCCACAAATCCCATCTCGGTGAGATCGAGATCCCTATCGGTAAGACCGATTTGCCTAGGGTTTGTGGTAGTGGCTATGACATTTGAACTCGATGGCGCCGGATAGAAAGAATCGGTGTGACCAATTTTGGCTTTAGGTTTAGGTCATTTGTGGATGTGAGAAAGTAGCTGAGGGTTTTGGAGCATATCACTAAGCACATGAAGCAAGAGGCTCATTAAGCAACACCTCATCCCTCCTTGATAGTATTGGCTTTTCCTATGGACTCAATGTGATGTTGGATCACTAAAATGTAAAATGAAGAGTCTTGAGCTTTTGAGCTTGAGCCAATCCTTTGTCATTAGTATTTTGAGGGATCCACTTTCATTATCCATGCCATGCCATTCATTGAGCTTTCCTGAAATAATAGTCTTGGAATAGCATTAGCTCAATGAGCTATATGTTGTTATGAATTACCAAAACCACCTAGGGATAGTTGCACTTTCACTTCCAGAATAGGATTACCATACCACTGTGGTGCGGATCTTACTCTGGTTGACCTACGAGGTTTGGTAGTAACTTGATCTGAAGTTTCATGATCAATATCATTAGCTTCCTCACTGATTGGTGTAGTTGACACAGGAACCGGTTCTTGTGATAACTACTTTCCAATAAGGGAGCAGGTATAGTTACCTCATCAAGTTCTACTTTCCTCCCACTCACTTCTTTCGAGAGAAACTCCTTCTCTAGAAAGGATCCGAATTTAGCAACAAAAATCTTGCCCTTAGATCTGTGATAGAAGGTGTACCCAATAGTCTCTCTTGGGTATCCTATGAAGACACATTTCTCCAATTTGGGTTCGAGCTTATCTGGTTGAAGTTTCTTCACATAAGCATCGCAACCCCAATCTTTAAGAAACGACAACTTTAGTTTCTTGCCAAACCACAGTTCATAAGGCGTCGTCTCAACGGATTTTGATGGTGCCCTATTTAACGTGAATGCATCCGTCTCTAAAGCATAACCCTGAAACGATAGCGGTAAATCAGTAAGAAACATCATAGATCGCACCATATCTAGTAAAGTATGATTATGACACTCGGACACACCATTTCGTTGTGGTGTTCCGGGTGGTGTGAGTTGTGAAACTATTCCGCATTGCTTCAAATGTAAACCAAACTCTTAACTCAAATATTCTCCTCCACGATCAGATCGTAGAAACTTTATTTTCTTGTTACGATGATTTTCCACTTCACTCTGAAATTCTTTGAACTTTTCAAATGTTTCAGACTTGTGTTTCATCAAGTAGATGTACCCATATCTGCTCAAATCATCTGTGAAGGTGAGAAAATAACAATACCCGCCGCAAGCCTCAATATTCATTGGACCACATACATCAGTATGTATGATTTCAAACAAATCAGTTGCTCGCTCCATAGTTCCGAAGAACGGCGTTTTAGTCATTTTGCCCATGAGGCACGGTTCGCAAGTACCAAGTGATTCATAATCAAGTGATTCTAGAAGTCCATCAGTATGGAGTTTCTTCATGCGCTTTACACCAATATGACCCAAACGGCAGTGCCACAAATAAGTTGCACTATCATTATCAACTCTGCATCTTTTGGCTTCAACATTATGAATATGTCTATCACTACTATCGAGATTTAATAAAAATACACCACTCCAAGGGTGCATGACCATAAAAGATATTACTCATATAAATAGAACAACCATTATTCTATGATTTAAATGAATAACCGTGTCGCATCAAACAAGATCCAGATATAATGTTCATGCTCAACGCTGGCACCAAATAACAATTATTCAGGTCTAAAACTAATCCCGAAGGTAGATGTCGAGGTAGCATGCCGACCGCGATCACATCGACTTTGGAACCATTTCCCATGCGCATCGTCACCTCGTCCTTAGCCAATCTTCGCTTAATCCGTAGTCCCTGTTTCGGGTAGCAAATATTAGCAACAGAACCAGTATCAAATTCCCAGGTGCTATTGCGAGCATTAGTAAGGTACCCATCAATAACATGTATATCACATATACCTTTGTTCACCTTGCCATCCTTCTTATCCGCCAAATACTTGGGGCGGTTCCGCTTCCAGTGACCAGTCTGCTTGCAGTAGAAGCACTCAGTCTCAGGCTTAGGTCCAGATTTGGGTTTCTTCTCTTGAGAAACAACTTGTTTGTTGTTCTTCTTGAAGTTCCCCTTCTTCTTCCCTTTACCCTTTTTCTTAAAACTGGTGGTCTTATTGACCATCAACACTTGATGCTCCTTCTTGATTTCTACCTCCGCAGCCTTTAGAATTGCGAAGAGCTCGGGAATAGTCTTGTCCATCCCTTGCATATTATAGTTCATCACGAAGCTCTTGTAGCTTGGTGGCAGTGATTGAAGAATTGCGTCAATGACACTATCATCAGGAAGATTAACTCCCAGTTGAATCAAGTTATTATTATACCCAGACATTTTGAGTATATGTTCACTGACAGAACTATTCTCCTCCATCTTGTAGCTATAGAACTTACTAGAGACTTTATATCTCTCAATCTGGGCATTTGCTTGAAATGTTAACTTCAACTCTTGGAACATCTCATATGCTCCATGACGTTCAAAACATCGTTGAAGTCCCGGTTCTAAGCCGTAAAGCATGGCACATTGAAATATCGAGTAGTCATCAGCTTTGCTCTACCAGACGTTCTTAACGTCGTCAGTTGCATCTGCAGCAGGCCTGGCACCAAGCGGTGCTTCCAGGACATAATTCTTTTGTGCAGCAATGAGGATAATCCTCAAGTTATGGACCCAGTCCGTGTAATTGCTACCATCATCTTTCAACTCAGCTTTCTGAAGGAACGCATTAAAATTCAATGGAACTATAGCACGAGCCATCTATCTACAACAAACATAGACAAGCAAAATACTATCAGGTACTAAGTTCATGATAAATTTAAGTTCAATTAATCATATTACTAAAGAACTCCCACTTAGACAGACATCTCTCTAGTCATCTAAGTGATCACGTGATCCAAATCAACTAAACCATGTCCGATCATCACGTGAGATGGAGTAGTTTTCAATGGTGAACATCACTATGTTGATCATATGTACTATATGATTCATGTTCGACCTTTCGGTCTCCGTATTCCAAGGCCATATCTGTATATGCTAGGCTCATCAAGTTTAACCTGAGTATTCCACGTGTGCAACTGTTTTGCACCCGTTGTATTTGAACGTAGAGCCTATCACACCCGATCATCACGTGGTGTCTCAGCACGAAGAACTTTCACAACGGGGCATACTCAGGGAGAACACTTCTTGATAATTAGTGAGAGATCATCTTAAAATGCTACCGTTAATCAAAGCAAGATAAGATGCATAAAGGATAAACATCACATGCAATCAATATAAGTGATATGATATGGCCATCATCATCTTGTGCTTGTGATCTCCATCTCCGAAGCACCATCATGATCACCATCGTCACCGGCGCGACACCTTGAACTCCATCGTAGCATCGTTGTTGTTTCGCCATCTATTGCTTCTATGACTATCGCTACCGCTTAGTGATAAAGTAAAGCAATTACAGGGCGCTTGCATTTCATACAATAAAGTGACAACCATATGGCAACTGCCAATTGCCGATAACTCGGTTACAAAACATGATCATCTCATACAATAAAATATAGCATCCCGTCTTGAATATATCACATCACAACATGCCCTGCAAAAACAAGTTAGACGTCCTCTACTTTGTTGTTGCAAATTTTACGTGGCTATTTCGGGCTGAGCAAGAACCGTTCTTACCTATGTATCAAAACCACAAAGATAGTTTGTCAAGTTTGTGCTATTTTAACCTTCGCAAGGACCGGGCGTAGCCACACTCGGTTCAACTAAAGTTGGAGAAACTGACACCCGCCAGCCACCTGTGTGCAAAGCACGTCCGTAGAACTTGTCTAGCATAAGTGTACGCGTAATGTCGGTCCGGGCCGCTTCATCCAACAATACCGCCGAACCAAAGTATGACATGCTGGTAAGCAGTATGACTTGTATCGCCCACAACTCACTTGTGTTCTACTTGTGCATATGACATCTACACATAAAACCAGGCTCGAATGCCACCGTTGGGGAATATAGTAATTTCAAAAAAATTCCTACGCACACGCAAGATCATGGTGATGCATAGCAACGAGAGGGGAGAGTGTTGTCCACGTACCCTCGTAGACCGAAAGCGGAAGCGTTAGCACAATGCGGTTGATGTAGTCGTACGTCTTCACGGCCTGACCGATCAAGCACCGAAACTACGGCACCTCCGAGTTCTTGCAGACGTTCTGCTCGATGACGTCCCCTGTACTCTGATCCAGCAGAATGTCGGGGAAGAGTTCCGTCAGCACGACGGCATGGTGACGGTCTTAATGTTCTACCGTCGCAGGGCTTCGCCTAAGCACTGCTACAATATTATCGAGGAGAACTATGGTGGAGGGGGGCACCGCACACGGCTAAGAGATAAAGGAGTGGAGGAGGGGGCCGACCAAGGGGGGTGGCGCGCCCTATGGGGGGAGTACAATCCCCACTGGGAGTAGGACTCCCCGCTTTCCTATTAGGAGAGGGAGAGGGAAGGACGAGGAGGGAGGGAGGAAGGAAAGGGGGCCTGGCCCCCCTCCCAATTAGGATTGGGCTTGGGGGGGGCCTCCTTTGCTCCTTTCCCCTCCTTTCCACTAAGGCCCAATAAGGCCCATATACCTCTCGGGGGGTTCCGATAACCTCCCGGAGCTCCGGTATTGTCCCAATCTCACCCGGAACCTTTGCGGTGTCCAAATATAGTCGTCCAATATATCGATCTTTATGTCTCGACCATTTCGAGACTCCTCGTCATGTCTGTGATCATATCCGGGACTCCGAACAACCTTCGGTACATCAATAACCATAAACTCATAATAAAACTGTCAACGAAACCTTAAGCGTGCGAACCCTACGGGTTCGAGAACTATGTAGACATGACCGAGACACGTTACCGGTCAATAACCAATAGCGGAACCTAGATGCTTATATTGGCTCCTACATATTCTACGAAGATCTTTATCGGTCAAACCGCATAACAACATACGTTGTTCCCTTTGTCGTCGGTATGTTACTTGCCCGAGATTCAATCATCGGTATCCCAATACCTAGTTCAATCTCGTTACCGAAAGTCTCTTTACTCGTTACGTAATGAATCATTCCGTAACTAACTCATTAGCTACATTGCTTGCAAGGCTTATAGTGATGTGCATTACCGAGAGGGCCCAGAGATACCTCTCCGACAATCCGAGTGACAAAACCTAATCTTGAAATACACTGACTCAACATGTACCTTTGGAGACACCTTAGAGCTCCTTTATAATCACCCAGTTACATTGTGACGTTTGGTAGCACACAAAGTGCTCCTCTGGTAAACGGGAGTTGCATAATCTCATAGTTGTAGGAACATGTATAAGTCATGAAGAAAGCAATAGCAATATCCTAAAAGATTAAGTGCTAAGCTAACAGAATGGGTCATGTCAATCACATCATTCTCCTAATGATGTGATCCCGTTAATCAAATGACAACTCATGTCTATGGTTAGGAAACATAACCATCTTTGATTAATGAGCTAGTCAAGTAGAGGCATGCTAGTGACATTAAGTTTTTCTATGTATTCACACATGTATCATGTTTCCGGTTAATACAATTCTAGCATGAATAATAAACATTTATCATGATATGAGGAAATAAATAATAACTTTATTATTGCCTCTAGGGCATATTTCCTTCAACAGTAGCCCCTGAGACTATGTCCGGATTAGGACAATCCGGACAAAGGATCAAAACAGGTTGATAACGTGCTGTATATATTGTTGGAAAGGCTTCGATGTTGGCGGCTACTGCCCAGGCCACAGAAATAGCCGAGCTCAATTGGAAGCTTCGCTATCCGACGAGGAACTCGACCGCATCAACAAGCGGTTTAATGAAACCCAAGGTATGTGAAAGTACTCCATACCCGAAAGTGATGTTTGTATGTAGTCGTGTAAACTGACTAAAAATGTTATAAAATACTCACAGTTGGCGCAACTGAGGTTGAGTCCCTCAAGAGCGCCCTCGCCAAAGCCAAGAAGGGGCGGAGGTGAGCAAGGTGGCCGTGGACAAAGTGGCCAAGGATTTAGAGGAGGAGCAAACCACCCGCCGACGACATGAGGCGCGGGTCGGGGAGGTTGAACAGGAGCTCAAGGATGACATCGCTAGGTGCGAGTCCTTGGAGCAGAAGAGTTCGGAGCAAGCCTCCATGCTCACCAAAGCTCGTGAGAGCTGGAAGGAAGCCCGGGTTGATGCCCAAGGCGCTCACCAGGAGATCCAAGAGGCGAGGCAGATTGTGGTTAGTAATGCCTTTATCATGTAGAGTAGATATAGTAGGAAGAGATATATTTTACCGACCCAGGTTTGGAGTTCTCTAGGCGCCTTTGTGGATCTGCCGAGGAGTATTGCGGATGCCGCCGCCGCATTCTTCCGAGCCGAAGAGGGGAGCTCAACGGAGAAGTTGTTCTAGTCGCAGTACCTTGCATCGGAGCTTCTAGTGCCCCCGAGTGATCAGCTGAAGCAGTTGTCCGAGCTGCATAGGGTGGCTGGACTGGCCATGAAGGACGTAATAGTCCATCTGTGGCCGGCCGAGGCCATACCTAGCAGCCACTTCGGACTCGTGAAGAGGCTAGTGGAGGCGCTTCCTCGGATCGATGTCCTCAAGTGATCGTCTTGCATAAAAGGTGCTCGGATGGCCTTCGCCCATGTCAAGGTGCAGTGGGCAAAAATGAAGGCCACCGAGATTGCCACCGCAGGACCACCTGAAGGCAAGGAGCACCGGCGGCCAGAGAAGTACTTTGACGAGGTCCTCCAGGGAGCCCATATTGTAGAGGGCCAATGCTCCAAGGACATCATATTTGAGTAGTTGTGTCCGGTTTGTAAAAGTCATATAATGAACTCATGATGTAAAAATGGTTATGCGTTTTATAATTAGTTTATCCTCCTATTTTGGCCGTTTATATGTCTTGAAAGTTTACCAGTCGTCGGCTTCAGCCCCCACGTGAATGTTACAGGGGTGTTTGGGAATGCATGACAACACTTAATCCAACGTCTTGGTCCGATGTAGGAGGCGTCTTGCGGAGTGAACTAGGCAATCAGACTATGCGGCTTTAGCACTTTCACTTAGACATAAGAGTGCATTAGTGGCGCTAAGTACTAGCCCCTCGTTGCATGAATGGCAATCCGGAGTGCGGCATCTTTGCAACGTGGCTGCTCGAAAACCCAACCCCTCGTATAACACGACATAAATCGCAAACCATTCGTAGTATAACATTAAGTCACCGGATTGCTTACCCGCTCCCGCACATCATGCCAGTCAGTTTTCGGCTTTCTCTACTGAGGTACTTAACCGGACGAACTAGAAATACAATCGCAGTAGTTCTCCCTTTACTACCTTAGCTGAACTCGCGGAACGTAAGGTGGCAAACGCAGGAGCCGGGCAACCCAACTATAGACCAAAGACATGATTCAGAGTCGATGCATATAATGCCATATCCGGGACGTCGAAGAGTTCCCTATAGGTGTTCAGACTTAAGAATGTTGCGGGGCCTAATACAACCCCTGGTATGATGACCGTGTCGAACCACGTGTGTCAGTCGAACGTAAGGGGGAGCACAGATGACAAGGAAAAAACCAAAACCCAACCAAGAAGGTGATAATCATCTACGTCCTTTATATCTTCATTGATACGTCGATGACATGCAATGTCGTTCAATATTAAGGTCATATTACATGCCCGAAGAGAAAAAGAAAAGATTTTTCATAAGGGAAAGTCTAACACAGGGCCTAAAAATCATAGTTCAGAAAAGAAACTCCAATGGTGCCCTGCCGCATGTATGCGCCCTTTCTCCTTAGTAGAAAGTCCTTTGAAAGGAGAATTTGATGGTTGGGACGTGCCAGCCTTAAAAGGGTCTCCTGCGACAACCATCTTGCAAGTAGGGCTCTTGATCAACCTGCGTTAAAAGAAAAAGATATGTGTGGTCCAACTATGGTCGAGTCGTGCGATGGACCTCTTCCGCAGTGTGCCTCTGGTGTCGCCCAAGGTATTTTTAGTGCGTAATTGTGTACGCGTGGTGCATAAGCTGCAACCTGGTGGGGCGATCCACAGAGGCTGAATTTTTAATCAAGGTCCGGATCCATTGATTTATCTCTATTATGCGCGGACCAGACTCATTTGGATACATAGTTGGATTTATTGGCCGGTGAACAGTTCGGCTTGATAAGGCCGCCATATACTTCGGCTGTAAGGGCCGCAGTGTGCTCTTCGGTACAGAGGGAGTGCTCCATGTTACCATTGACTATGATAATGCCGCGGGGTCTAGGCATCTTAAGCTTCAAGTAAGCGTAATGCGGGACTGCATTGAAGTGGGCGAAAGTAGTTCGTCTGAGCAGTGCATGATAGCCACTACAGAAAGGGACGATGTCGAAGATTAACTCCTCGCTATGAAAGTTGTCTGGGGAGCCGAATATTACCTCTAGTGTAATTGAGCCTGTACAACGGGCCTCCACTCCTGGTACCACACCTTTAAATGTAGTGTTACTAGGCTTGATTCGTGATGGGTCAATGCCCATCTTGCCGACAGTATCTTGGTAAATCAAGTTGAGACTGCTTCCTCTATCCATAAGGACTCTAGAGAGGTGGTATCTGTCAGTAATTGGATCAAGAACCAGGGCAGCCGAACCCCCTGTGATGGATACTAGTTGGGTGATCCCTGCGATGAAATGTGATCGGACAGGCTGACCATGGGTTAAACTTGGGGGCGATTGGCTCTACAGCATAGACGTCCCGTAGTGCACGTTTGCGCTCCCTTTTGGGGATATGAGTGACATATATCATGTTCACTGTTTTCACCTCAGGGGGAAACTGCTTTTGACCCCCGGTGGTCGGCTAACGGGGCTCATTCGTCTTTGCTTGGAGGCCCTTGTCCCTTGTATTTGGTATTTATTTTACCGGCCTGTTTGAAAACCCCACAACTCCTGTTGGTGTGGTTCGCAGGCTTATCGGGCGTACCATGAATCTAAAAGGGCCACTCGAGGATTTTATCCAAGCTGGATGGCCCGTCCTTGTTTCCTTTGAAAGGTTTCTTCCGCTGACCGGACTTAGGGCCGCTGAATCTGGCATTAACTGACGTATCGTTTGCATTATCGTTATTGTTGTTGTTGTTCCGATGTTTGTTTTTATTGAGGCGGGGTTTACCATTGCCGTCCCGTAGATCAGAGGTGCCGGGGTCACCCGAGCTGTTGCTTCTACGAGCCAACCAGCTGTCTTCACCCGCACAAAAGTGGGTCATTAGTGCCGTTAAGGTTGCCATGGTTTTCGGCTTTTCTTGCCCAAGGTGTCGGGCGAACCATTCGTCACAGACGTTGTGTTTAAAGGCCGCTAAGGCTTCGGCGTCCGGATAGTCTACGATCTGGTTCATTTTAGTTAAGAATCGATTCCAAAGTTTGCAGGCTGATTCGCGTGGCTGCTGAATTATGTGACTCAAGTTGTTAGCGTCCGGTGGCCGGACATAAGTGCCCTGAAAGTTGGCCCGGAAAGCACCTTCCAAGTCTTCCCAGGTTCCAATGGAGTTTTCTGGGAGGCTGTTTAGCTAGTGCCATGCTGGCCCTTTCAGCTTTAAAGGAAGATATTTGATGGTGTGAAGTCATCTCCTCGAGCCATGTGGATGTGGAGAAGAAAGTCTTCAATCCAGACACCCGGATCCGTCATTCCGTCGTGTTGTTCGATGTTTACGGGTTTAAACCCTTCTGGAAATTGGTGTTCCATGACCTCATCGGTGAAAGATAAAGGGTGTGCGGCTCCTCTATATCGTGCAATATCACGACGGAGATCCGCTGACATCTGAGTTCGGTTCTGATCCCGATTATAGTAATGGTCATCACGCCGGGCTTCGTAGTTGTTGTCTCGTGCTGGGGCACGACCCCTTGATCCGTAGATTGATCTAGTCTGACCAGCTTTAATGGCAAGGTCACGTTGCAAGTCATATGTGTATCCTGCAGCTGCTGTCTCCCTGTCTCTTCGGCAAGGAGGTGCGGGTTGGTGTTCGGTTTGATATGCCGCTTTATCCCGTCCACGTGGTGGTTGGTCCAGTTGGTCTGCCTGATTATATTTCGTCGGTATTGGCTCAAGGGCTTCGTTGTCGAACTGTGGCAGCAACTTGCGCTTAGGGTAACTTTTAACAGGTCGCTCGTGGTCGTATTCCTCAGCAGGCAGGACCTTAGTCCACCTTTCGTTAAGCGTATCTTGTTCGGCTTTGAGCTGATGTTGCTTCAATTTCAGGCTCCGGGCTATGGCAATAAGCTATTGCTTGAGGCGTTCTTGATCGAGGGGTTCCTCTAGGATGATAAAATCTTTGTCGCCAAGGCTGACCTCCTCTTCGGATTCTGGCATATAGTTGCTATCCTCCGAATCTTCGTGATCGATGTGTTCAGGACTATATTCACCCTCTTCCCTTTCGTCCTGTTCGGATGTGGGCTCGACAGGGTATTCAGGATCTTCATCATCATCTGGAGTCTAATTATCTCTGGTGCCAGTGTTACTGTCCTTCGCCTGACTCGATCGTGAGCGGCGCCACTGACGTCGGTGGTTTGGTGGTTTATCAACGGGTTTGTCCTCATAGGGGCTCAGATTATGCTCGTCGTTCTTTTTATCTGGAGTGTCCACCATGTACACGTCGTAGGTTGAGGTGGTCGTCCAATGCCCCATGATGGGTGGGACTTGGCTTGGTTCGGCGTCGGCATCCTCGTCCATGCCGTTGATGCCTTCGGACGCATATTCCAACATGTCGGTTAAATCCTCGACAGTGGCTATTAAGTGGGTGGTGGGTGGGCATAAAATTCCCCACTCTCAGCCCCCAGTCCAAGCTAGGTACAGTTTAGAGGTAAGACTTCCGTGATGGCGAGAGACTGCATCAATCCCAATGCTTCGTCTAAGAGTGGAAGTGGGACCGGAAACTGCGGATTTGCTGGGCTAAGTTCGGCATGGGACGCCTGATCGGACCCACTGAGTGTAGACCTCGGCAGTTCGGGATGGTTGCCTAGAGCCAAGTCTAAGATTGCATCTGGGTCTTTGGTTGATAGTTCCACAAGGGGAAGAAGTCCGGCGGGGCTCACGCCCCCGTATTCGGACGACGAGACCTGCCCGGATCTAAGGCCATGGTGGGTATGGGTGTTGACCCCTGGATGGGATCTAATAGGGGATCCGAGGAGTCTTCTTGGTGGGGACATGGACTGGTGGCAGAGGCCGCGAACCCGTCAAAGACTAGGTCTCCTAGGATGTCGGCAATGTAGTTCAGGTTTCCAAACCTGATTTGGTGGTCGGGGGCATAACTATCGACTTGCTCGAGGCGGCCGATCGAGTTGGCACAAAGCACAAAGCCTCCGAACACAAAGACCTGTCCAGGGAAAAATATTTCCCTGGACGCAGAATCATTGTTGGTGAAGAGGTGCGCCATCGATCCTTCTGTCAACGATACAGCAGACCTCTCAATGAAAGCACCAATGTCGGTGTCAAAACTGGCAAATCTCGGGTAGGGGGCCCAAGCTGTATGTCTGAGGACCAATGGTAACTATGGACAAAGGACATGTGTTTACCCAGGTTCGGGCCCTCTTAATGGAAGTAAAACCCTACTCCTACTTGATTATATTCGACGGTATAGGGGTTACAAGAGTTGATCTACCTCGAGGTCGATTTGGCTAACCCTATATTAGCTAGCCTAGCAATGTTGTGATCCTACCTCCGATCTACCCTCCGGTTTATATAGACACCATAGGGGCTTAGGGTTGTACAAAGTCGGTTTTGCAAAAAGGAATAACATATCCAGACACCTATACTTGCCATCCACGCATACGGGAGTCCCCAGCAGATACGAGAGGTGATCTTCTGCCTTGTATCTCGACGGCCCATCAGTCCGACCCACATCCAATAGACCGGACGCCCGAGAACCCCCTAATCTAGGACTCCCACAATTGTCTCATATTATTCATATTTATAATGTCTTTCTTGAAAATCATTGATCAAAAAATTGTGCTCAATTCATAGAAGAAGAATTCAATAAAATGTTTGGCATATTTTTTTTTGAATGTTAAGCATGATTGCGATGTTGTTAGTATGAATTCTTTGAATATCCATGATTCTAGTGATATGCAAAGCCATAAGCTTGGGGATGCTATGATGAAGATGATATTTTTTAGTACCACAAGTTTTGATGAGAATATTTATTATGATGATTCCATGCCTCCTATTTAGGATGATTACAATGATGAAAGTGGGTTTGGAAGAGTGTCAACTTTAGGTAATAATGATCCCACTTTTTTGAGGGTGTTTTATCTTATTATTATAATGATCAAAGTGTATTTGGACAGGTCGTGACTTTATTTAGTGATGATTCCACTATTTTAGAAGAGGTTTCATATTATTATGACAACAAAGTTGCTATCTATGATGATTATAGTGATGACATGTATGCTATAAAGAATAATAATAACCATGAAACTTGTCATCATGATTTTATTGTTCAATTTAATTATGTCAATGAAGTATCTCATGATAGTTATTTTGTTGAGTTTGCTCCCAGTATTATTGATGAGAATAAATTCGCATATGTGGAGAGTAATAAAAATTTATGCATGTGGATCATGGAAAGAATGCTTTATGTGATAGATATATTAATTGATGAATTAATTCATGATGCTACTAAAAATTAGTATGAGAGAGTAACATATGCTTTTACATATATCAATAATATCAAGTTTCCTCTCTTTATGTTAATTTTTTTGAAGTATTGCTTGTTTTTCCTTCCTATGCTAGTTGATTCTTGCTCCCAAAAATTGTTTGGTCACAAAATCCCTATGCATAGGAAGTGGGTTAGGCTTAAATGTGCTAGTCATATGCTTCCTGATGCTCCTGTTATGTTTCAATTCTTATGTTTTATGTGAGCATCATTGAAATCATCATGCCTACATAAAAAGGCATTAAAGAAAATCGTTTGTTCGGAGACAACCCAACACTTATACCTACTATTTTTGTGTGTTCACATGATCAATCTACTGTAGTAATCATGTTTTATAGCTTTTGTTTCAATAAAATGCCAAGTAAAGTGTCAGGACCCTGATCCTAAGTCACATCGACCTAGCATGTAACACATCATATCTCTTTGCGGCCTCACACACGGTATCCCCACGGCTGCAGGCTTACCTATGCTGGGACCGTTTGCGCCTTTTGGGCTCACGTATATGATGGTGTCGCTACCATCCATATGAGAGAACCTGGGCCGGCATGACTAGTCATAAACCCAAGGTGGCACAAACTTACAAGGACAGGCATACATGAACCGACGATCCACGTGTCGGTCAGTAGCGAGTGTAACCGAGTGGTAGCAAGGCTACAAAGGACTCCAGTAAAACACCACATGACATTTACCCGAGGGCATAGACACAAGAGCAAATAAGGACACATGCCAATCAACCCCTTTGTTCCGAAGCAATAGCAAGCTACCATGGCTCAATGGAAGCACTAGGAGGCATTTCCCCATAAGAAAGGCTACCATGAATAAACAACTAGGTGTCGGATCCCACACATACCAAAGCATTTCAATAATATACACACAATATGCTCGATATGTGTAGATACAACATGGCATCTCAACATAACTCTATGAATCAAAGTATTTCTTTAAAAGGCTCCGAAGAGCCATACCTAGTATGATATTACAAACATAGGTCTCATGACCCAGCATACAAAGTCATACAAGAAAAAAGCACACACGGAAGCTTATCCTGCCTGAGTACAAACAACTGGAAAGAAAGAAGGCTAGAAATCATGTCTATCTACAAGACCCTCCATAGGAACCAGACTCTATCTGGGATTCCCAAGCTAATCGGTCAACGTCAAACTCATCGTAGGAATCTAAAGTGAGACTGAAGTCTCCTCTGCAAAAACATAAATTAAGCAATGGTGAGTACAAAGGTACTCCGTAAGACTTACATCAGAACTATCTACATACGCATCAGTATCAACAAGGGGGTTGTGAGGTTTCACTGCAGCAAGCCAGCTTTGACTCAGTGGCTATCCTTTGTACTATGACTACTAGTATTTTCTTTGAGGTAAGAGAGCGCACACGAGTCCACATATTCACCATACCAATACACCACTATGGATCATCTCCCCTCTCCCTACGAGAAGGCCGTCCATAGCGCTCACGCTTACCTTACACATTTTAGAGTATCCACTTCTATTTATCTATGAACCATATAAGCTTTCCAAGTAGTCCATATCTAGGGCGCGGCTATTCGAATAGTTTGATAACCCTACAGGGGTGTACTTCTTCACACACGCCCTCACCACTTACCACCGTTTACACGACATGTACTCAGCAACCTTCAAGCATAAGCCTAGCGAGGGTGTCGGCCATGACCTGACTAACCACACAAGTCTCTAGTCTAGGTATATCGCCTATTTGGGTTCCATCTGCAAGGAAGTCCGGCCGAGGTTTCCACTACGGCCCCAAACGATGTGTGCAGGGTTCCTGAGCCCACCAAACGGGTGCCTCGGTACACCATACCATGGTGTATCTACCACATCATAGCCCACCCCTAGGGTCAACACTACGCACGATCTCCAACACATATCCTACAAACACCAAAAACTAGTTGCAACTCCTAGACAGAGATCAAGGCGATTAATAAATCGAGAGGATCCATGGGTTTCGGGCCTAATGCATGGTAGTAGTTGTTCTTGGATCACAAACGTAGAACTCAGTTCCTGATGATGGTCCCAATAGACAACCCACCATGTACTCGTACATGGCCTCTCATCGCTACCTTTACCAAATTGTGTTCACACACTTAGCTCTTAACCGTAGGACATGTTCACCACCAGTCAAATCCATCCCAGATGAATCAGACCTGAGGCATAGCATGCATTAATGTGTAGGCACATCATGTCTCAAACAACTCCTACTCATGCTAGTGGGTTTCAACTATTTACTATGACAAAGACAGGTCATGTAGAGGACTGGGTTCAACTACCACAACATGTAACAGTTGAATCGTTGTTGTCCTAATGTAGTAAACGAGAGCAGGGGTGAGAGAGTGGGATTGTATCAGAGTGATCAAGGGGATTTTGCTTGCTTGGCACTTTCAAAGATAGTAGCTCTTCGTCGGTGTCAACGATCACAACGTCAGAACCATCTTTTATCGAGAAGGCACAAACACCGACAAACAAGAGGGAACAGAATCAATGCAATGCAACAATATGATCATGACATGACAACATGCTGTGATTTGGGCTAATGCATCTAGCAACAATTTAAATGAACTTGGTTAGAACCCAAGGTTCAAATTCAACTCCATATAAGACATTTCAAATGCCATTTATTCAAATTTCATATACAGTAGCTTTAACTTGTTCATGAATATTCCATAAATAGATTCTTCATATTTTTCTGATAATTTTTCATATAAAAATCGTTTTCATCTGAGCTACGGTTGAATTTCTATGATTTTTAAGTTTAAACAAATTTCTGGAATTTTCCTTTTTGTCTTTAACTAAAATAATCCAGAAAAGGATTTACTGTGTCACCCTGGCGTCACAGTGATGTCAGCAGGTCAATAGGTGTAGCCCAGGTCAACCTGACGAGTGGGGCCCACTGGTCAGGGACCCACCTAACTAACGGTGTTAGTTAGTGCTAATCCTGACACTAATCGTGTCATGGTTTTGTCACGGCAGATGTCCTAGGAAAAGGACTTAGGTGTGGAGCCATCACACCTATTTTCGCTTGAAGGGGTTGAATGGGACAAAGGACACAAAGAGTTACCCAGGTTCGGCCCCTCACGGTGGAGGTATAAGCCTACTCCTACTTTAGGTTGTATTGCTTGGGTTTCGATTACCAGGGAGCGAATACACTTGACGCAGCTTTCGATTCCTTGTTTCTTGAGTTAACCCACCGCCGACTCTCAGCTTTATATACACGGGTTGAGGACATGCGGCTTACGGAGTCCCGACTGGCTCACACATCGTGACCGACTCAGTTTGTAACTAATCCTTGCCTTACAATACAAGTTATCATACATCGGCTCATGGTTCCCGGTTCTGGGCCTTATTCAGGCCTACATCCATGAGTCACCATCTTCACGCCTTGGGCTTCCTTGAACTTCTTCATAATGAGCCGTCAATGGCATGACCTGGCCCCTTCTAGGCGAGTCATACCTAGGAGTTATATCCCCAACATTAGGCCCCAGGTTGACTTGAACTTGTTCATGTCAATCTTCATCATCTTAATTTGAAAAGAACTGTACTCCAGCGTGAAAGCTCCATTCGCACCTCTGTAACCCGCTGTGACGTAATACTAGTAAACCTTTGGTAACCCTCCATGACGTCATGCATATTAATTTCGCACAAACCAAGTACATTTTAACGGATCCTTATCATTAATATCCTTCCCGAAAATCGAGGCGCCCTCACTATTAACCTAATCATCTTGTCTCCTTGATTTCCGTGCAAGCCATCTTCACTTTTACCCCCCGCCTCTGCATCTTCGTCTTCCTTGCAACCCTGATGCGACCGAGCTCTGCTGCCGCCGTCTCCAGTGACATCCACTCCGGCCGCTGCATCAACCTGATCGGACCAGAAAAACGCGGCGCACCTCTGTTGTTCATCAGCATCTGTGAGTTTTAACTTCCCCCCATAACAGATCTGCATTAGGGTTTTCACTGTTCATCGGTGTTCTTCACTATTCTCATACTTCTCCTCCAGAATGAGTAGTTTTGATCTGGAAACGACACAAAGATTGCGTGGCACTAGTTTAGCACTATTTCTCAACCGCAGTTACTCCCCTCTGACTGAATTTTGATCTGAGCTCGCGTGTTCTTCCACTGCCATAGCATTAGGTTTAGGAATTACTTTTATTTTCGGGACTGGTGTAGATCCAAAATCATAAGTGAAACTTTGTAAAACCTATTTTTCCAGCACTTAGTAAAATTTTGCTCCGCTCCAGCTCTGTAGACATTAGCTCTCCATGGCAGGTTAAATGACAGCCTGTAACCCGCCAAATGCCTGCTGACTTGACTCTGAATCCTTTTAAACCGCCAATTTAATGTTTCCATAACCCAGCTATACCTTGCAGGTTTAACCATGCTTTTAATTTTTTTCTTAGGCCTTGTGTAGCAAACATGACTAAGACCATCACTTCCTGTGACTGGGTTCCTTCAATCGTCACGTAACAAATGCTCGATGATTAGATCAAAACAGGTGTCTTTTCAGCAAAGAGCACTATCCTCTGGCGTGTTCCAAACCCATATGAATCTAGACCTCAGCCAAAGGAGAACAGGTTATCATCTTCGCTGATCACATAAACCGGGGCTTCTCACTGCTTGGGTCAAAATTATTCCATGATGTTCTGCACTTCTTTCAACTCCACCCCCAAGACATCGGACCGAATTCTGTTTCAAATATCTGCAACTTCCAAGTCTTCTGCGAAGTGTATCTTCAAGAAGAACCCAACATTCAACTCTTCAGAGAGTATTATTACTTGAACCGCCAGACCGAATTCACAGATGGGCCCAGCCTAGAGCTTGGCGGAGTCTCAATTCAATGACGAAGAGATGCTATCTTTCCTTCTGCTGCACTCCCCAGTCACCCTAAGTATTGGAATCAAACTTGGTTCTACTGCCAAGACACATCTCCACCTGAAGAAAATCCTCTGCCGAGTTATCGTGACCACCGGCTCAACCCAGAGCACCCTCTTCCAGACCGGCTCACTACCGCTGAACGGGCTAAATACATGCCTACCTTGTCAAAGGTTAGAGCTTTACTGGCCAATGGATTGACTGGCGTCGACCTGGTCCGTTGCTAGGTTGCTTGGAGGGTTATGCCTTTAAGCCGCTGGCCTGGCTTAATGTGCGCATATACCGGCGATGTCAAAGATCCGCAGCGCCACTTCCAAATACGTCTGACTAATAGAGCGATCAGCGACATGACCAAGACCCTTCTTGGGGAAAGCTTGGAGAGGTGCAGCAAAGTGGGGTCGAATCCCTTCTGCAAACTTAACCCGCCACCAGATGTAAGCTCTCCAACTCATTTACATTGCTCATTGTTCATATAATCTACATATCCCTTATCTTCTTGTGACTTATGCAAGCTGAATCTGCTTTTTGGAATAATAAATACGAAGAGAAGGAGAAAACGGCCAAGAAACCCAGGGCTAAGACCAAGGCCCCTAAGAAAAATAAGAAGAAATCAACCGCCTTAGAGCTACTCACTCTAGAGGATGAGTAAGAGGTAGATCTTGACTCTCTTGGTTCCCTTTTTATACATCTTATTGACGCTGGCTACTCTTAGGACGACGCGGAAGCCAACGAGGTGGGTGATGAAGAGGTAACTATTATTTCGTCCAACTCAGAGCCTTTGCCAAGACAGAAAATTTGACAAGTAACCCAGAAAGTAAGGTTTTCTCACCCTTTAGCTTACTTGGGTCCCAACTTTAGTTTGAGGCAACAACAACATGAGAACCGGCGCAGAACTAGGAATAGTGGAGGCGGAGAGCTATCCTCTGGGTTACCCAACACACCGGCCCCTCGCAAGCGCCGGAAAGAGGTGCTTCAGAATTAAATCTCTTTTTATCCAAAGGCGGGTTTTAGTCGCCAGCCACTTAATCCTTCCGACTCAAATTATCAGCGAACTTCTCATTCCTCTTCTGGCGACTCATCACAAACCCAACTGCTGGCTTTCAAGACTGCCCGTGGGTAATAATTTTTGACTTTGTTGTTTTAACATTTGTACACACATATAATGACCTCCTCATCCTTTTCTTGCAGTGGGATAGCAAAGCCAATCAAGAAGGTGAAGACAATAAGAAGACCCAAAAGTTCATGAGCCAGAAAAGCAAGCACCAATATCTGAAGCCTCCGTGCAAAATCCTGAGGAATTTACTGATGACCCGCCACCAAAAAACCCTGGCGCCTCCATCGATCCTATGGATGTTGACCCTTCGAATGCTAAGCCACCAAGTCCAATCAAGCCTTCTGAGGAGAATGCTGAAGATGTTCTAATCACTGGTACTGGCTACACAGAGCCGGGAATCCTACCATCCTGGCTAAGCACTCTGCCAAGGAAGAATTGATTGAGAAGCACAAGGTCAAGTTTGATATTGCCAACTTTCTCATCTGGGCGTCAATGAACTACTCTCTGGCTATCTAAGTCAATTGCATGCTGGTCGTGATCTTGAGATGGCCATAGTCAAACAGATGCACCAGAAATATGAGGTACAAACTTCTGCTTCCTCTGCTAATATACTCATTCAGTCCCCAAGTCTTGGCCATAGGAAAAATGATTGGAGTATGGCAAAGGCTTTAATCAGCATATCATAGTAGAACCTTTGAGCCATAGCCCCCATGAACCAGCTTGCCTTGAAAAAGATGAGCCAGATCATCTAGATTAGCTTCTGGAAAAAAAACTTCACCTCATATCCCTCACAGGTCGGGTTACCTTTGAAAAAGATGAACCGGATTTGTCTGCAACTTTTAAAAGAACTTCTACATACATTAGCCCCCAAGTGCCAAGTGTTGTTGCTTGCAAAGGGCTTGGGACTTGTCTGTATTGTATCTTGACATATTTGCTTATAATTGTTTAACCTCTTGTTTACAAGAGGCCTCAACTCAAGTTGAAGCTCAATTGGTTGATTTGAGAACCAAACTCGAGCATCAAGAGTCTGAGACCCGGAAAGCTGTCTCCAAGTTCAAATTTAGCTTGGATGAAATTGAAAAACTGAAAACCGGGTTTGCTGTAGAGAGAACCTCCTGGGCTGAAGAAAAGACAGCCTTAGTGCAGAGAGAAGAAACCGATGAAGCTTCTTTGCAAGAGGTCACCGCAGAGCTAACCAACTTAAAACGCCACATTACGTAGACGACCACCGCTATCTTTGGTAAGCAATACTGGATATTTTGATCATTTCCAATGCTCCTCCCTTATCCCACCTGGCGACTTAACTACATGTTTGTTTAACAGGCCCCAGGAGTACCAACCTTGGACAAGATATGCTGGTAAAGCTAAAGGCGGTTTATATGCTGGTGGAGCAATTATACACAGGCACTCAACGCACAATAGCCGCCATATCGTATACCAAGCAAGCACCTTCTCTTCTCAGGGTTGTTTTGAATAAGTTCTCTGTCCTACCCATAAGAATCGAAGAAATAAAGCATTCATCTGCTAGAGCCAGTGTTATTACTGCTTTGAGCCGGGCGAAGGCGTGGCAGGCAGAACTAGACCCGGCAGAGCTGGCCACTTGCTGCCCAAGCTTTAAAGAAGACGGGTCTCCCTTTGACCAAGAAGACTTTGCTGCTTGTGTGAAGGAAATGCGCCCACTAGCAAGCCAACTCGCTGAAGAGACGGACTTATCTAGATATCAGGCGACTTATACATCAGAAAATTCCAAAGTGAAGGCGCCAACTTACGATGTTGTGGATCTCATCCCTCCAACGCGTAAGCACACTTTCGCTCCTGAAATTGATCCGTCTAACCTTATCGATGATGATGCTGAATTTCAAGCCTTGACAGGCATCAATTGGTCATCGGCTAACTTCCATATGATGGAAGAAGAAAAAGAACCAGCGCAGGACGATCCGGAAGCTTCAACTCGCCAAGACCAGGACAACTAATCCATGGGGCGGCTCTCAGACTACATCATGACGTCTTCTCTTGAAAAACTCTTAATTATTTGGGCTTGGAGAGCCATGTAATAGGCTAGTGAAAACAATGATCTGTCATGCCATCGTGCATGTTTTGGCTTTTGAAACTGCTGATGATTTTTCCATGTGCCATTGATGAACTAGCAAGGAATACCATGTTATCTTACAAGGTTCCTGCACATACAGGGAACAACATACACCCTGGCAGTTTGTGCCAGGGTGGTTTATAATGTTCAATATAGTATGTTATGGCGACTTAAAGTCTATAACCAGGGAGGGTTTAAAACCCAAGTATTTACTCAAATATGAAGTCATACATGTAGACCAATAGCATAATGATGCTGTAAAGAAGTAAGTATGTAAGCCAGAAGCTTGACAGGTCCAGAAGAGTAGCTCGATTCTGTTTTTTTTTTGAAAAAAAACAGTTTTTATACCCCGTAAGCCGGCTCTCACGTGACATAAATCCATTGTTTTAACCTTAACCAGTCAGGGTCTTATTGAAAAGAGTAATTGTTAAGAGTACAAACGGGCCACATGGCAGAGAGACTACGACAACAGTTGAATTTATCCTAGCTCTCTGTAAGCCGGCTCTCACATGACAAAGGGCGTCGTTTGAACCTTGACAAGTTCAGGGTCTTATTAAAAAGGGTAACTGTCAAGAGTTCAGCGGGTCACCTAGCGGAGTAGCATCTTGCGAACATGTAGGTTTAACCCAAATTTTTGGCTTGGAAACTGGATCACATGGGTGTGAACAGCTATGCTCGGTGAACAGGAAGCCCCCATGTGACCAATTAGTCGACTTGGAAACCGGATCACATGGGTGTGAACAGCTATGCTCGGTGAGCTGGAATCTCCCATGTGACCAATGCGTCGGCTTGGAAACCGGATCACATGGGTGTGAACAGCTATGCTCAATGAGCAGGAAGCCCCCATGTGACCAATGATTCAGCTCAGAAACTGGATCACATGGGTGTGAATAGCTATGCTCGGTGAGCAGGAAGCCCCCATGTGACCAATGAGTCGACTTGGAAACCGGATCACGCGGGTGTGAATAGCTATGCTCGGTGAGCAAGAAGCCCCCATGTGACCAATGAACAGACAATAAAGAGTCAAATACTTTGAAATGAAATGACAGAGGCCCCAAATTTTCAGGGATGCCAGCTTTATTATACTGATCAAAATATATACATTCATGAAGGTATGTACAACACAAGAGCCGGTGGCTCAAGTGTAATATGGTCGCAGATGAGCAATGTTCCATGGCTGGTGGGTCTCCTCCTCTGATGTGTGTGAGTCCTTATTTTCTCGAATATCAATGAGGTAATATGACCCGTTGTTTTAGACACTTGCTGACCATAAAGGGCCCTTCCCAAGGGGGGGATAATTTGTGCATATCTGTTTGATCCTGGATGAGCCGAAGCACCAAGTCGCCTTCTTGAAAGGTTCAAGTTTTAACCCAACGACTATGATAACAACGCAGATCTTGCTGGTATATCACCGAACAAGCCGCCTCCAGGTCACGCTCCTCATCCAACAAGTCAAGAGCATCCAGACGTGCTTTTTCATTATCAGCTTCAACATAAGCCGCCATGCAGGGTGAGTCATGACGGATATCACTTGGAAGAACCGCCCTAGCCCCGTAAACCATGAAGAAAGGTGTGTAACCCGTCGATCTATTGGGGGGTGTTTATACTCCACAACACGGAGGGCAACTCCTCAACCCAACAACCCGGCGTCCTCTGCAAAGGGACCATAAGCCGGGGTTTGATTCCTCTCAAGATTTATTAATTGGCTCGTTCAGCTTGACCATTGGACTAGGGATGAGCTACAGATGAGACGTCAAGACGAATATGCTCTTGTTGACAAAATTCTTTCATAACACCTTTGGACAGATTAGTGTCATTATCAATTATGATGCTGTGATGATAACCAAAACAAAAGATTACTTTTTTCATGAATTGAACCACCGTGGCTGCATCACGCTTGTTGACTGGTTCTGCTTCAACCCACTTAGTTAATTTATGAACTGCCACCAAAAGGTGGGTCTTCTTATCCTTAGACCTTTTGAAAGGTCCAACCATGTCAAGCCCCTAGACCGCAAATGGCCAAGATATTGGAATCATCCTCAATTCTTGAGCCGACACATGAGTCCGCCGAGAAAACTTCTGACAACCATCACATTTGCTGACCAGATCCTATGCATCAGCATGAGCCATTAACCAATAAAACCCATGACGGAAAGTTTTGGCCACAAGGGATTTAGAGACGACATGATGGCGACAGTCTCCTTCATGGATCTCCCTTAGAATTTCACGGCCCTCTTCAGGAGAAACACAGCACTGGAACACACCTGTGGCACTGCATCGGTGTAACTTACCATTGATAATAGTCATGGACTTAGAACGCCGGGTTACATGCCTAGCGAGAGCTTCATCCTCAGGCAACTCTCCCTAGGTCATATAAGCCAAATAAGGAACTGTCCAATTAGGGCTGGCGTGAAGAGACGCCACTAATTGTGCCTCTGGGCCCGGGATTGCAAGATCCTCTTCTGTTGGTAGCTTAACTGAAGGGTTACGTAATATGTCAAGGAAAATATTGGGTGGCACTGTCTTACGCTAAGACCCTAGCCAGCTTAAAGCATCGACTGGCTCGTTCTTTCTGTGATCAATGTGCTCCACTTGATAACCCTTGAAGTGACCAGCGATGGCATCAACCGCGCGGTGATAAGCCGCCATGAGTGGGTCTTTAGAGTCCTAAGTACCTGAAACTTGCCGAGCCACCAAATATGAGTCGCCAAAGCACCTGAACCGGCTTAAATTCACCTCCTTAGCCACTTGCAGCCATGAAGCAAAGCCTCATGCTCAACTGCATTATTAGTGCAAGGAAACATTAGTCGCAACACATAACAAAACTTATCACCTCGTGGGGAAGACAAGATAACTCGAGCCCCCGACCCCTCAAGTTGTCTAGACCCATCAAAATGGATTGTACAATAAGTTTTGTCCGGCTTGTCCGCAGGCATCTACAACTCCGTCCAATCATGGATGAAATCCACAAGAGCCTGTGACTTGATAGCTGTCCTTGGCATATATTTCAACCCATGGGGACCAAATTCAATGGCCCACTTAGCCACTCTGCATGTGGCCTCCCTATTCTGAATAATTTCACCTAAGGGAGCAGGGCTGACCATAGTAATGTGATGACCAAGAAAATACTGCTTCAATCTGTGACTGGCCATGAACACCCCATATACTAGCTTCTGCCAATGCGGGTATCTCTGTTTTGACTCAATCAAAACCTCACTAACATAATAAACTGACCTTTGGACTGGATACTCCTAGCCTGACTCTTTCCTTTCCACCATAACTTCTACGCTGACGACTCTGCTATTTGCTACCACATACAAGAGCAAAGGTTCCTTCTCAATACGAGTTGCGAGAACCAACGGCTTTGCTAGTTGTTTCTTGAGTGCTTCAAACGCCTAATTAGCATCATCACTCCAAACAAAATGATCCATTTTCTTCATCATCTGGTACCGAGGAATGGCCTTCTCACCCAAGCGACTTATAAACCCGCTTAAAGCCGCAATACGACCCGCCAGTTGTTGAACATCATTAACACACACCGAATTAGCTAGCAAGGTGATAGCCTTGATTTTCTCTGGATTAGCCTCGATGCCTCTCTTAGAGACCAAAAAACCCAAGAGCTTACCTGCAGGCACACCAAAAATGCACTTGGCCGGGTTAAGCATCATCTTGTAGACCCGGAGATTATCAAAGGTCTCTTTCAGATCCTCCAACAGAGTCTCCTTTCTGGATTTTACAACAATATCATCACATAGGCATGAACATTGCGCCCAATCTGACTGTGAAAGCAGCTCTGCACACAACGTTAATAAGTCTCCTGGGCACTCTTAAGCCCAAAAGGCATAGATACATAGCAGAAAGCTCCAAAAGGTGTGATGAATGTCGTCTTCTCTTGGTCTTTGACTGCCATCTTGATCTGATGGTATCCAGAATAAGCATCCAGAAAACACAATCGCTCACAACCCGCCGTATCATCTAATATTTGATCAATACGGGGGAGGGCAAAGGGATCAGCTGGGCAAGCCTTATTAAGGTCTGTGTAATCCACACATGCGCCAGGTGCTATTTTTCTTAAGTACTAGCACCGGTTTAGCCAACCACTCTGGGTGAAAAACTTCAACGCTGAACCCATCTGCCAAGAACCGGGCCACTTCTTCTCCAATGGCCTTGCGTCTCTCTTTATTAAAACGACAAAGGAATTGCTTGACTAGTTTAAACTTGGGATCGATATTGAGAGTGTACTCAGCAAGTCCCCTCGGTACACCTGGCATGTCTGAAGGTTTCCATGCAAAGATGTCCCGGTTGTCATGGATGAACTTGATGAGCACGCTTTCCTATTTCGGATCCATATTAGCACCAATGGTGAACTGTTTGGATGAATTGCCAGGGACAAAGTCAACCTGTTTGGTGTCATCTGCTGACTTAAACTTTAGCGACGGGTCATGCTCCATTGTAGGCTTCTTCAAAGGGGTCATATCCACTGGGTCAACATTGTCTTTATAAAACTTCAACTCCTTCATTGCATAGACATACTCAGCATAAGCAGCATCGCCTTCTTCACATTCCATAGTTATTTTCCTGTCACCATGTACTATGATGGTACCCTTGTGACCCGACATTTTAAGCTAGAGATACACATAACAAGGCCGTGCCATGAATTTGTTGTTATCCGGCCGTCCAAACAGAGCGTGATAGGGGCTTTTGATCTTGACCACTTCAAAGGTTAATGTCTCTACCCTGTAATTGTGTTCATTGCCAAAAGCTACTTCCAAAGCAATCTTACCAACTGGGTAGGCTGACTTACCACGCACCACTCCATGAAAAACTATAGAGGACAGCTTAAGATCTTTGTCAGTCAGATTCATCTCCCAAAAAGTATCATAATAAAGGATGTTGATACTGCTGCCTCCATCCATGAGCACCTTAGTGAACTTGTAACCTCCAACCTGAGGAGCCACCACCAAAGCTAGCTGACCCGGATTATCAACCCGGAGCGGGTGATCCTCACGGCTCCATACGACTGGCAGTTCGGACCATTGTAAGTATCGAGGTACGGCCGGCTCAACCGTATTCACCTGCTCGCTTATGAACTTTCTGATCTCGCTTGCATAAGCTAGTAGTAAAAACATGATAATGGCGGCTACTTAGCTGCTTTGGCTTGCTCTAATACCCTGATTGTTGCTATTGATTTCCCTGATTGGTCTGATGGTTCAAACCACCTTAATTGCCCTGACCTTGAAAACCGGAATTTGAACCGCCACCTCCAAAGTCGGACCCGTGTGAACCGGAACCTGACCCGCCGTGCGGGCTGTTACCGTTATTGTGGTCCTGGTGAAGGTTGGAATTTCTATACTCCCTCATGATACTACAATCTTTCCACAGGTGGGTTGATGGCCTACCAGGACGACTATGTTTTGGACAAGGTTGGTTCAATATCGCCTCTAAATTGAACTCTGCCCTCCAGAATGGGGCTAGAATTTTCCCTTGCGACGGTGATCACCGAGCTGTGCATTAGTATTAGCTACAAAGTCTGATCCACCGTCAGCATGCTTGCGCTTACCACTGTTACCTTGACTCGGACCTATTGTATTCTGCTGCTGCCCCTTGTCGTTTTTCTTCCCCTTGTCGGACTTCTCCTCATCTAAATTAGGATCCTTAGTATTGTCTGAGTCGGCGTATTTAATAAGAGCTGCCATGAGCTCTCCCATGTCATTGCAATGACATTTAAGCTGCTGTAGCTTCTGTTTGAGGGGAATAAACCGGCAATTCTTATCCAAAATTAAAATAGCAGAACCGGCATTGATGTTATCCGATGAGTGGATAATAGCTGAGATCCGGCAGACCCAATGGGAAGTTGACTCATCCTCACGCTGGATGCAAGTGTCTAGGTCAATGATCGATAAAGGCTGCTTACATGTATCTTTTAAATTCTGAATGAAACGGGTCTTCATTTCAGCCCATGAGTTGATGGAATTAGGAGGCAACCCCTTTAGCCAGGTGCGAGCCGGCCCATCCAACATCATGGTGAAATTTTTGGCACACACAACATTGTTAACGTCGAACATCTCCATGGCCAACTCGTAGCTTTTGATCCAAGCATCTGGAGGCTGATCTGTGGTGTAATTAAGTACCTTTCGAGGGCCCTTGAAGTCCTTGGGCAAGCGCTCGTTGCATAGAGCCGACACTAAACATGGCGCACCCACTGTCCTAGATGTCATCCCGGCCTTTATAGATGCTGAAGGATACATTTGAGGTTGTCGAAGAGCCGCCAGCTGAGCCGTGAGCTCCACCTCTTGGCATGCGCGAGCCTGACCCGCCTGGTTCTGAGCATCTTGATTATCACAGGGCAGGCTCGGTGCTATTCATTGATGGAAACCGCCGACTACTCAATGCATCGGCTGCAACTTCGACTCTGACGCGGAGTTGAGTGGATTCAATCACGGCTGTAGGAGTAAGCCGCCTGCTGGGCTACCATCGTCTGAAGAAGCTCCACAACCTTTCGGGCCTCGACTGCTACAGGAGACTCGCCTTCCACTAGGAGAGCGCCAGTCATGAGGCCGCAGCAATCATGTTGTCCAATGGGTTAGAGAAGTGACCCGGAGGCATCGAGACTCGTTGGGGTGGGTTTAAACCACGGGGCGGGTCTGCTGCGTGCAGCTGAGCCGCTGCTACAGTACTAGGCGCATCAGGGGCCCGGGTCACGCCGGGCGGTTTACTTGGTCCTGCCCCAGGCATATTGAAACGATTCCTTGCGTCGAACTCCAGAGGTAGACGACTCTGGTGCCTTCTGCGAAGAACGACATTTGATGCAATCTGATCCAAGCTTAAGCGAAAATTTTCTGCTTGAATCCATTGTGATTCCGCCTCCAAGGCGGCTCGCTCTGTTGCCATCCTAGCATTCTCAGCATTAAGCTCCTTCCTGGCCTGAGCAATCTCATCTCGCAACTTCGCGACGTCCACTTTATGCTGTGCTTGATTCGCCGGGGTTACCTCCACAGTTAGCAGAGTTGCCAAAGCCTCCAGGAGTTTGAATAAAACCTGAGCTGGCAGGCTTACATGGCCACTTGCCTCAGCCATCGCGGCGGCCGTTGAACTAGAGGTCATAGCCGCAACGGTTGATGAATTCAGAACCTGTTGCATACCATCCATGAAGACAGCTGCCATGCTCCGCGGCTCATAGGAGTCTGGAATACTGTCACCATTGGAACAACCCCCAAGCCCGACGTCTTGTAGTTGATAGATTGAATTGGTCTCGCCGGTTGAGGACTGATCACCTTAATAGATGGTCGTCTCTCCACTAGACATAGAGCTCATAGGAGTTCGGAATACTGTCACCATCAAAATACGCCCCATCGATGAAACCAACGAAAGCATGCTTCCGGGCGGGTTGAAACTTGGCGGGCCTCGCACGCCGAGCCGTTTCAATGGCGTCAGAGCCGGCGACCAGCTCAAGATTTGATTCACCAATCTTGCCGATGAAGACTTGAATTCCGCCGAAGGGGACCGATAGCCGTACTCAATAGAATCGGCCTGGGGACCCCAGCCAGAGTCGTTGATGTATATCTTGCCGCGGCGGCTCTTGGTCATCCGGCCCACGACGTATCCCTTGATCCCTGAGAAGCTGCCCTTCAAGAACTCGAAACTACCTCGCTCTGGCCCCACGATAGAAACCAACTGTCATGGTTTTGTCGTGACAGATGTCCTAGTAAAAGGACTTAGGTGTGGAGCCATCACACCTCGGTTAGCTTGAAGGGGTTGAAGGGGACAAAGGTAACAAAGAGTTACCCAGGTTCGGCCCCTTACGATGGAGGTAAAAGCCTACCCCTGCTTTATGTTGTATTGCTTGGGTTTCGATTACCAGGGAGCAAATACGCTTGACCTAGCTTTCGATTCCTTGTTTCTTGAGTTAACCTGCCGCCGGATCTCACCTTTATATACAGGTTGAGGCCAGGCGGCTTACAGAGTCCCGGCCGGCTCACACATCGTGAGCGGCTAGGTTTGTAACTAATCCTTGCCTTACAATACAAGTTATCATACATCGGCTCATGGGCCCCGGTTTTGGGCCTTATTCAGGCCTGCCTCCATGAGTCGCCATCTTCACGCCTTGGGCTTCCTTGAACTTCTTCATAATGAGCCATCAATGGCATGACCCGGCCCCTTTTGGGCAGGTTATACCTAGGAGTTATATCCCCAACAAATCCGAAATTACGCAGGGCTAGTCCCATGCGTCAGCTACCCAGGGGAGGTCAAACCCCCAGTTAAATAAGTTAAACAACCGGCAATTAACCACCATCGAGGCCGAACATGGTGGAGTGCGGTGGAAATCCGCCTTAGGTGACCAAACTCGTGGCGGAGGGCACCTATGCGTAGCCCAGGCTCGAGTGCTTCCAACACGGCAAGCAAGGCAAGTTGGGATGGCCGCAAACATCATCGGCGAGCTCGGCTGCGGCGGCTGGAACTCGGGCGAGCTCAGGATCGAAGCTACAGTGGACGTGGCAATGTAGGCGTAGCACCTACAACTTCTACGTGGTGCGGTGAGCACGACGGACACACTCCCGGGACCAAAAGGTCACAAGAACCACGTCAGTGTTGAGGTCAGGCGGCGGTGGCTCTCGATTGCCAGTGAATCAGTGTCTACGGCATGCGAATGAGGAGAGTAATGCATGGGTTAGGATCATGTTATCACAGTGAGCACGTTGGGCAGGTCGGCGAGCTCGGGGAAGCACCAGGGCAAGCAGTGCAGTGAGGGGGGTCTCCAGTGTCCGGAGGCTGAAGAAGGTGGCATTGAGGCATTCTAGGGCGTCCAGCACGGCTTGGTGGGGAGGAAGAGGGGGACGAGGCAGAGCTGTTGGACATGATGGCGGGGTGGGGCAGTGGCGGTTGCCGCGGCTGTGGTGACGCCAGCGCTTGAGTGCACTGGGGGGAGAGAGCAAAGGGGAGAGGAGCACGGGAAGAGTGAGAGAGAGACCAGGGGGTGCGTGGCGATGCCAGAGGCATCCCGGCCATCGAGGAGGCGGGCGAACATGGTGGAGGTGTCACGCATGTGTGCGCACGCGGCGGGCACACGCCCTCCTGTCCACTAGCAGGAGTTTGAGGACGATGCGCGGCTGGGTTGGGCCCGCAGGGCTGGAGAGGTAAGCCAGGTCAGTTTCTAACCTTTTCTATTTCTATTTTTGTTTTTGTTTTCTAATTTTGTAGTTTGTTTTTGATTTAGTTTTAATACCAAATAAATGTTATAACTCCTAAAAATATTTGTGGGCACTTTTGAAATATTTTCAACATCCCTCAATAAGTTTCAGAATTATTTGAGCATTTAAAATATTTATAGCAATTAAATGCCCAAATTCAAATACTTCATGATTTAATTAGAAAATCTAGATATGACCTAGAAAATGTGCACCATTTTTGGCAGAGGTTTCCACCAATTTCAAAAATGATGAACTTTTCTTAAGGGCATTTTGGGTTCATTGAAAATATTTTCAATTGATCCTAGTTCTTCAGAGGGGTGCTAGGGTTTGATTAATTCACATTTCAAGTTTAATTGAATTTAACATGATGCATGAATGATTATGCAATGGCAAGCAATGACTAATGTAGGGTTGTGACAACTCTCCCCCACTAAACAAGAATCTTGTCCCGAGATTCAAGATGTGAGGTAAGAGGAAAGGGGGTCACAAAACTATCACAATCTTCTCGATCCAACCGCCCTTCTCGAAGATGTTGATTCATTGCCTCATATTGATCTTGACGGCTCTGCTTCTGAGATCTTCATCCAACACGATGACGACAGAAAGAAACTCTACATGAATCAATCTTCTTGAAGATCACACAACTCAAGACCAACTCACGGTTTTAAACGTAAAACATCTCTTGAGTTGAGATGGCCAAAACACATCAAGAGGGATGGAAAGAAACATATGACAAAGGTTCAATTTGGTAGGCAACAATTCCATTCTTAGGAAGATGGTGGATGCATTTCAAGGTACCGAGGAGTTAAGTTGCCCTTGACACTGTTACGGGACACGTTAGGGGGTGACTTGTAGAATTATTCCCTTAAGTGGCAAAAGGAATTACCTTTGATATAGCGATTGTCGGTGTCAAAACCGACGGATCTCGGGTAGGGGGTCCCGAACTGTGTGTCTAGGCGGATGGTAACAGGAGACAAGGGACACGATGTTTTTACCCAGGTTCGGGCCCTCTCGATGGAGGTAAGACCCTACTCCTGCTTGATTAATATTGATGATATGGGTAGTACAAGAGTGGATCTACCACGAGATCAGAGAGGCTAAACCCTAGAAGCTAGCCTATGGTATGATTGTTGTTCGTCCTACGGACTAAAACTCTCCGGTTTATATAGACACCGGAGAGGGCTAGGGTTACACAGAGTCGGTTACAATGGGAGGAGATCTTCATATCGTATCGCCAAGCTTGCCTTCCACGCCAAGGAAAGACCCATCCGGACACGGGACAGAGTCTTCAATCTTGTATCTTCATAGTCCGGGAGTCCGGCCAAAGGCCATAGTCCGGCCATCCGGACACCCCCTAATCCAGGACTCCCTCGGGGATCATTGAAATTCTTCATACCAGGCTAAGGCAATTCGCAATGATCGTTTGAAGGAATTCAGAGGAATGGCATACTTAGCTTGGATGGGAAACTAATGTTATAGAAAAATCGGCAAACATAAAAGAACATTCCAATTGATACCGAGGATATAACCTAGTGTCCGAGCGTCCTCCCAAGAACTTGAGCATTTCCATATTCATCAGGGTTTCTACCAACATCAGTGCCAAGGATCCTGGCAACACACCATACTACCATGATAAACAATGATGGAGAATGCAGATGCAAAGGAAGACAACCCTTTCTCATATTTCACCTTAGCAATGCCAAGGAACAAAACCTGGATGATCGACCGAGAGACATTTAGCACTCCACTTCTAATATTCTCCTTGATGTACTAGCTTAACCTAATTATAGGTACTGTTTGGTATCTAGAACATCAAGTAAAGGCCGGACTTCGAGAACATAAAGGATCCATAAGGAACAACTTTCAAAATAAAACATACAATCCTCATGGAGAAGATGGTCAACTTACTCAATCAAGATATTACAATAATAGATCTACCGGCTAGGTGTGTCATCCAAAACATCAACCTTGCAAAAACCTACATCATAGATCTTTAGAAAGCTCCAACCATCATATCTGCCTAAGCTTCAAAACTGGTTGGAGGCAGGATATCTCAGACTCAACATGCCTGGAAAGAAAGTTTGTAACACAAATCGACGAGATGACGTTACGAGACTCTCGGGAAATGAACTGCACTAGCAAGCCCCAAAACATGAGATGGTTTGCAAGATACTGATGACCCACAAGTATAGGGGATCTACCATAGTCCTTTCGATAAGTAAGAGTGTCGAACCCAACGAGTAGTAGAAGGAAATGACAAATGGTTGTCAGCAAGGTATTTTCTGCAGGCACTGAATTTATCGGTAATAGATAGTTTTGTGATAAGATAATTCGTAATGGGTAAAAAGTAACGAGTGTAAAAAAAGTGCAGCAAGGTGGACCAATCCTTTTTGTAGTAAAGGACAATCCTGGATGAACTCTTATATAAAGAAAAGCGCTCCCGAGGACACATGGGAATTATTGTCAAGCTAGTTTTCATCATGCTCATATGATTCGCGTTTGTTACTTTGATAATTTGATATCTGGGTGGACCCGTGCTTGGGTGTTGTCCTTACTTGGACAATCCTCCCACTTATGATTAACCCCTCTCGCAAGCATCTGCAACTACGAAAGAAGAATTAAGATAAATCTAGCCATAGCATGAAATCAGCCCCTTACGAAGCAACACATAAACTAGGGTGTAAGCTTATGTCACTCTAGCAACCCATCATCTACTTATTACTTCCCAATGCCTACCCTAAGCCCAAATCATGGTGAAGTGTCATGTAGTCGATGTTCACATAACACCGCTGGAGGAAAGACAACATGCATCTCATCAAAATATCAAACGAATACCAAATTCACATGATTACTTATAACAAGACTTCTCCCATGTCCTCAGGAAGAAACGTAACTACTCACAAAGCATATTCATGTTCATAATCAGAGGAGTGTTTAATAGCATCAAGGATCTGAACATATGATCTTCCACCAAATAAACCAACTAGCATCAACTACAAGGAGTAATCAACACTACTAGCAACCTACAGGTACCAATCTGAGGTTCGGAGACAAAGATTGGATACAAGAGATGAACTAGGGTTTGAGAGAAGATGGTGTTGGTGAGATGTTGATGGAGATTGACCCCCTCTCAATGAGAGTATCGTTGGTGATGACGATGGTTCCATTTTGAAGGAAATATGCCCTAGAGGCAATAATAAAGTAGTTATTTTATATTTCCTTATTCATGATAAAGGTTTATTATTCATGCTAGAATTGTATTGATCAAAAACTTAAATACATGTGTGAATACATAAACAAACACCGCGTCCCTAGTAAGCCTCTACTATACTAGCTCGTTGATCAAAGATGGTTAAGGTTTCCTAACCATGGACATGTGTTGTCATTTGATAACGGGATCACATCATTAGGAGAATGATGTGATGGACAATACCCAGCCATTAGCTTAGCATAATGATCGTTCAGTTTCATTGCTATTGCTTTCTTGATGTCAAATACATATTCCTTCGACTATGAGATTATGCAACTCCCGGATACCGAAGGAATACCTTGTGTGCTACCAAACGTCACAACATAACTGGGTGATCATAAAGATGCTCTACAGGTATCTCCAAAGGTGTTTGTTAGCATAGATCGAGATTAGGATTTGTCACTCCGAGTAACGGAGAGGTATCTCTGGGCCCTCTTGGTAATACACATCATAAGATTGCAAGCAAACGACTAAGGAGTTAGTCATGAGGTGATGTATTACGGAACGAGTAAAGAGACTTGTTGGTAACGATATTGAACTAGGTATGAAGATACCGACGATCGAATCTCGGGCAAGTAACATACCGATGGACAAAGGGAATTACGTATGTTGTCATAAAGGTTCGACCGATAAAGATCTTCGTCGAATATGTAGGAGCCAATATGGGCATCCAGGTTCCTCTATTGGTTATTAACCGGAGAGGTCTCTCTGTCATGTCTGCATAGTTCTCGAACCCGTAGGATCCGCACTCTTAATGTTTGTTGACGATATAGTGTTATATTCCCCCCGTTCCAAAATATAGTGCTTCCTCTATTCCCGTGCTTCAACTTTGACCATCAATTTAACCAATGAGACCGGCTGCGGTGGGAGAAAAAGTTATAACAGTGAATTCGTATTCAAAAGAACTTTTCAATTATATAAATTTTTCTCCTACCGCAGTCGGTTTCATTGGTTAAATTTATGGTCAAAGTTGGACCTTGGGAAGCGTGGGTGCACTATATTTTCGAACGGAGGGAGTATGAGTTATGTGATTTGGTGACCAAATGTTGTTCAGAGTCTCGGATGAGATCACGGACATGAAGAGGAGTCTCGAAATGATTGAGAGGTAAAGTTTGATATATAGGACGATCGTATTCGGACAACGAAAGTGTTTCGGAGGGTACCGGGTACTTATCGGGTCACCGCATAGGAGTTTCGGGCACCCCCGGCAAAGATATGGGCCTTATGGGGCAAGAGAGGAAATGCACCAGCCACAAAGGGCTAGTGTGCCCCCATAGCAGGCCGGCCTAAGGAGGAGAAGGAAAGGGGGAAGGGAAAGGAAAGTGTGGACTAGGATTCCCACTTCCTGAGACCTCCTCATCAACACCTTTGGCGTCCGTAAGGTGTTTGGGTGCCTACGCGCTTCCTTCATGGGCTGCATTGTAGGAAGCCCGCTCATTCTTTCTAGTTGTTTCTTTGTGTTCGTTGGTTCGTGCTTGTTGCCTACTAGGACTAGCTATTTCGCTGGTTCATTGGTTGCCTACTAGCTGTTTCACTGGTTCCCCTAAAAAAGACTATTTTGCTGGTTTGTGTGTGTTTGCTTGTTGTTTTTAACTATTTCTTTCTGTTCGCTCATAGTAGTAAAGAAAGTAGTAAAGTTTGGTTTTGGCTGGTTGAGGAATTTTTTGGCGTGTAGTTTTTTTATTGATCTAATTAATTACTACTGTTTGAATAATAATTAACAAAATAAGATTAGAATCATTGAAAGAATAAAGAACTAATGTTCAGCATGAGTTGAATACTAAATTCTCCACAAATGTTAAATTGAGAATAAGACGAAGAAAATTCGCAAAAGGTCAAAAAAATCATGAATTCAAAAATGTACATGAATTTCCAGAAAAATCACTAATTTGAACAAAAAAATTAACAAATTTCAAAAAGTTCAGTGAATTTGAAAAACAAAGTTCATCCGATTTGAAAAAAGTTCATCAATTTGAAAAAATGTTCATCGGATTTGAAAGGAAGTTCATTGGTTTGGAAAAAAGTTCATCGAATTTGAGAAAAGTTCATCGGATTAGAAAAAAGTTCATCGTAATTAAAAAAAGTTCTTCGAACTTGTAAAAGAGTTCATCGAGTTTGAACAAAAATCATCTGTTTTGAAAAAAGTTCATCAATTTCAAAAAGTTCATTGGATTTGAAAAGAAGTTCATTGGTTTTGAAAAGAGTTCATCGAAATTGAAAAAAGTTCATCGGTTAGAAAAAGGTTCATTGTATTTGAAAAAAGTTCATCGAATTTGTAAAAAAAAGTTCATCGAACTTGTAAAGAAGTCATCGAATTCGATAAAAGTTCATCAAAATTGAACCAAAATTTCTTCAAATTAGAAAAACATCATGAATTTGAAATGAAAATTCCTGTAGTATAAAATAATGTTTGAAAAAAAAGGTAAAATGGAAAATGAAAAAAATTGAAAAAAGGAAAACCGTTCTAGCAAAAATGAAGGAAGAAAAGGAGGATAAACCTACAACTAAACACGTCCTGCGCAGGTGGCTGTTTGGTTAAGGTAGCGAACGTTGGACCAGGTGATCACATGTTTGAATCACGTTACTTGCACGCAGTCTTTCTTGCGTCTTCAAAACAAAAAAAAAGGATTGTGGGCCGGCCCACCGTGGACAAGGGGGTGTGCGCCCTGTATCATTAAGCCTACGTCGGCGCCAAGGGCGCCATATAGGATTTGCGCCACTTCCTTCCCCTCCGTCCTCTTTCCTTCCCCCTTGGGAATACATGGCAGGGGGCGCGGCTAGGGCTGGATCCCTAGGGCCGGCCGGCCATGTATGTGGTGCGCGAGGCTGCCTCCCCTCCCCCTCCCACCTATATATATGTGGGAGGGGGCGCCTAGCATACCCAAGATCAATTGTTAGCCGTGTGCGGTGCCCTTCTCCACTGTTTACACCCTCAGTCATATTTGTGTAGTGCTTAGGCAAAGCCCCGCGGAGATCACTTCACCATCACTATCACAATGTCGTCGTGCTTACGGAACTAATCTACTACCTCGATGTCTTGCTGTACCAAGAAGGCGAGGGACGTCACCGAGCTGAACGTGTGCAGAACACGGAGGTGCAGTGCATTCGATACTTCATCGGTTGAAGCACGAAGAAGTTCGACTACATCAACCGCGTTGCGAAACACTTCCGCTTACGGTCTACGAGGGTACGTAGACACAGTCTCCCCCTCGTTGCTATGCATCTCCATAGATAGATCATTGTGTGTGCGTAGATTTTTTTTTGTTTTCCATGCAACGTTTCCCAACAGTGGCATCATGAGACAGGTCTATGCGTAGATGATATGCATGAGTAGAATACAAAGAGTTGTGGGCGGTGATAAGTCATACTGCTTACCACCAATGTCTTATTTTGATTCGGCGGTATTGTGGGATGAAGCGGCCCGGACCAACCTTACATGTCCACGCACACGAGACCGGTTCCACCGACTAACATGCAACTAGTTTTGCATAAAGGTGGCTGGCGGGTGTCTGTTTATCCTACTTTAGTTGAATCAAATTTGACTATAGCCGGTCCTTGAAGAAGGTTAAAACAACAAACTTGACGAATCACTGTTGTGGTTTTTGCCATAGGTAAGAACGGTTCTTGCTAGAAGCCCATAGCAGCCACGTAAAACTTGCAACAACAAAGTAGAGGACGTCTAACTTGTTTTTGCAGGGCATGTTGTGATGTGATATGGTCAAGACATGATGTGATAAACGTCATTGTATGAGATGATCATGTTTTGTAAGTTATCGGCAACCGACATGAGCCTTATGGTTGTCTCTTTATTGTATGAAATGCAAACGCCATGTAATTGCTTTACTTTATCACTATGTGTTAGCGATAGTTATAGAATCAATAGTTGGCGAGATGACCACGACGCAATGATGGAGATCAAGGGGTCAAGCCGATGACGATGGAGATCAAAAGCACGAGATGATGATGGACATATCATGTCACATATTTTGATTGCATGTGATGTTTATCTTTTACGCATCTTGCTTAGTACGGCAGTAGCATTATAAGATGCCCCCTTCACTAAATTTCAAGGTAAAAGTGTCCTCCCTGAGTATGCACCGTTGCTAAAGTTCGTCGTTTCGAGACACCACGCGATGATCGGGTGTGATAGACTCTACGTTCACATACAATGGGTGTAAGACAGTTTTGCACATGTAGAATACTTGGGTTAAACTTGACGATCCTAGCATGTACAGACATGGTTTCAGAACACTAGAGACCGAAAGGTCGAATGTGAATCATTTAGTAGATATGATCAACATAGAGATGTTCACCATTGATGACTACCCCATCTCACGTGATGATCGGACATGGGTTAGTTGATTTGGATCACGCATCACTTAGATGACTTGAGGGTTTTCTATTTAGGTGGGAGTTCTTAAGTAATTTGATTAATTGAACTTAATTTATCATGAACTTAGTCTTATAGTTTTACATATTTATGTTGTAGATCAATGGCCCGAGCTACTGATACGTCCATTTTGCATCATGCTTTTATATCGATATTTATTGCATTATGGGCTATTATCACACGTTATGTCACAATACTTATGGCTATTCTCTCTTATTTTACAAGGTTTATCATGAAGAGGGAGAATGCCGGCAGCTAGGATTCTGGCTGGAAAAGGAGCAAATATTGGAAACCTATTCTGCACAGCTCCAAAAGTCCAGAAACTCCACGGAAGTCATTTTTGGAATTAATAAGAATTATTGAGCAAAGAAAGTACCAGAGGGGGCCCACACCCTGGCCACGAGGGTGGGGGCGCGCCCACCCCTACTGGGCGCGCCCCCTGTCTCGTGGGCCCCTGGTGGCCCTCCGGTGCCCATCTTCTGCTATATGAAGGCTTTTACCCTGGAAAAAATCATAAGCAAGCTCATCGGACGAAACTCCGCCACCACGAGGCGGAACCAATCTAGGGCTCCAGCAGAGCTGTTCTGTCAGGGAAACTTCCCTCCATCACCATCGTCATCACCAACGATCCTCTCATCGAGAGGGGGTCAATCTCCATCAACATCTTCACCAGCACCATCTCCTCTCAAACCCTAGTTCATATCTTGTATCCAATCTTGTATCCAAAACCACAAATTGGTACCTGTGGGTTGCTAGTAGTGTTGATTACTCCTTGTAATTGATGCTAATTGGTTTACTTCGTAGAAGACTATATGAAGTTGAGTATGTGGACTTGCTGAAAAGCTCTATTCTTGACTCTTTCCGATGTTATGATAAATTGCAATTGCTTTAGTGACTGAGATTATAGTTCGTTAGTTCTCAATGAAGTTTCTGAACCATACTTGACATTGTGAATAGATTGCTTCTTGAGAATAAGAAATCATATGACAAAAATATATATATGTTGTTGTTATAAGAATGATCATGATGCCCTCATGTCCGTATTTTATTTTTATCGACACCTCTATCTCTAAACATATGGACATATTTTCCGATATCGGCTTCGCTTGAGGACAAGCGAGGTCTAAGCTTGGGGGAGTTGATACGTCCATTTTGCATCATGCATTTATATCGATATTTATTGCATTATGCGCTGTTATAACACGTTATGTCACAATACTTATGGCTATTCTCTCTTATTTTACAAGGTTTATCATGAAGAGGGAGAATGCCGGCAGCTGGGATTCTGGCTGGAAATGGAGCAAATATTGGAAACCTATTCTGCTCAGCTCCAAAAGTCCTGAAACTCCACGGAAGTCATTTCTGGAATTAATAAGAATTATTGAGCAAAGAAAGTACCAGAGGGGGCCCACACCCTGGCCACGAGGGTGGGGGGGCGCCCACCCCTACTGGGCGCGCCCCCTTTCTCGTGGGCCCCCTGGTGGCCCTCCAGTGCCCATCTTCTGCTATATAAAGGCTTTTACCCTGGAAAAACAAAGTCATAAGCAAGCTCATTGGATGAAACGGCGGAACCTTGGCGGAACCAATCTAGGGCCCCGGCGGAGCTGTTCTGCTGGGGAAACTTCCCTCTGGGAGGGGAAAATCATCACCAACGATCCTCTCATCGAGAGGGGGTCAGTCTCCATCAACATCTTCACCAGCACCATCTCCTCTCAAACCCTAGTTCATCTCTTGTATCCAATCCTGTGGGTTGCTAGTAGTGTTGATTACTCCTTGTAGTTGATGCTAATTGGTTTATTTGGTGGAAGATCATATGTTCAGATCCTTAATGCATATTAATACTCCTTTGATCATGAACATGAATATGCTTTGTGAGTAGTTACATTTGTTCCTGAGGACATGGGTGAAGTCTTGCTATTAGTAGTCATGTGAATTTGGTATTCGTTCGATATTTTGATATGATGTATGTTGTCTCTCCTCTAGTGGTGTTATGTGAACGTCGACTACATGGCACTTCACCATTATTTGGGCCTAGAGGAAGGCATTGGGAAGTAATAAGTAGATGATGGGTTACTAGAGTGACAGAAGCTTAAACCCTAGTTTATGTGTTGCTTCGTAAGGGGCTGAGTTGGATCCACTAGTTTCATGCTATGGTTAGGTTTACCTTAATACTTCTTTTGTAGTTGTGAATGCTTGCAATAGGGGTTAATCATAAGTGGGATGCTTGTCCAAGAAAGGGCAGTACCCAAGCACCGGTCCACCCACATCAAATTATCAAAGTAACGAACGCGAATCATATGAGCGTGATGAAATTAGCTTGACGATAATTCCCATGTGTCCTCGGGGTCGATTTTCTCATTATAAGAAATTGTCCAGGCTTGTCCTTTGCTACAAAAAGGATTGGGCCACCTTGATGAACCTTATTTTCTTTCATTGCTTGTTACCTGTTACACATTATCTTATCACAAAACTATCTGTTACCTACAATTTCAGTGCTTACAGAGAATACCTTACTGAAAACCTCTTGTCATTTCCTTCTGCTCCTTGTTGGGCTTGACACTCTTACTTATCGAAAGGACTACGATAGATCCCCTATACTCGTGGGTCATCAAGACTCTTTTCTGGCGCCGTTGCCGGGGAGTGAAGTTCCTTTGGTGAGTGGAACTTGGTAAGAAAACATTTATATAGTGTGCTCAAATTTTCTGTCACTTGTTACTATGGAAGCTAATCCTTTGAGGGGCTTGTTCAGGGCATCTTCACCCCGAGCAGTAGAGCAAAGAGTTGCTCCTCAACCTACTAAACCTACTGAAAATGTTTACTTTGAAATTCCTTCGGGTATGATAGAGAAATTGCTAGCTAATCCCTTCGCAGGAGATGGAACATTGCATCCCGATTTACACCTTATCTATGTGGGTGAAGTTTGTGGATTATTTAAGCTTGCAGGTATACCCGATGATGTTGTTAAGAGGAAGGTCTTCCCTTTATCTTTGAAGGGAGACGCATTGACATGGTATAGGCTATGTGATGATACGGGATCTTGGAATTATAAACGATTGAAATTGGAATTTCACCAGAAGTTCTATCATATGCATCTTGTTCATCATGATCGTAATTACATCTATAATTTTTGGCCTCGCGAAGGAGAAAGCATCGCTCAAGCTTGGGGGAGGCTTAAGTCAATGTTATATTGATGCCCCAATCATGAGCTCTCAAGAGAAATGATTATTCAAAAAATTTATGCTTGTATTTCTCTCAATGATCGCACCATGCTTGATACTTCCTGTGTTGGTTCTTATAAGCTGAAGACTACTGAATTCAAGTGGGATTTACTAGAAAGAATTAAACGGAAATCTGAAGATTGGGGTTCCAACGACGGTAAGGAGTCAGGTATGACACCTAAGTTTGATTGTGTTAAATCTTTTACGGATACTAATGCTTTTCGTGGATTTAGCGCTAAATATGGACTTGACTCTGAGATAGTAGCTTCTTTCTGTGAATCTTTTGCTACTCACGTTGACCTCCCTAAGGAGAAGTGGTTTAAATATAATCCTCCCATTGAAGTAAAAGTTGTTGCACCTGTTACAGTTGAAGAAAAGACTATCACTTATAATGATCATATTGTTCCTACTACCTATGTTGAGAAACCACCTTTCCCTGTTAGAATAAAGGATCATGCTAAAGCTTCAACTGTGGTTCGTAAGAGTAATACTAGAACATATACACCTCCTGAGCAAATTAAAGTTGAACCTAGCATTGCTATGGTTAAATATCTCTTTGCTGATAATATTGATGGGCATGTTATTTATTTCTGTGAGGAAGCTGCTAATATTGCTAAACCCGATGCTAAGATACATAGACCTATTGTAGGCATGCCTGCTATTTCTACTAAAATAGGAGATCATTGTTATCATGGCTTATGTGATATGGGTGCTAGTGCTAGTGCAATACCTTTTTCCTTATATGAAGAAATTATGCATGATATTGCACCCGCTGAGTTGGAAGATATTGATGTTACAATTAAGCTTGCCAATAGAGATATTATTACACCATTTGGGATTGTTAGAGATGTTGAAGTCTTGTGTGGGAAAGTTAAATACCCTGTTGATTTTCTTGTTCTTGGTTCCCCACAACATAGCTTTTGTCCCATTATATTTGGTAGACCCTTCCTGAATACTGTCAATGCTAGGATTGATTGCAAAAAGGATGTTGTTACAATTGGCTTAGGGGATATGTCTCATGAGTTTAATTTTGCTAAGTTTCGTAGACAACCCCATGATAAAGAATTACCTAGTAAGGATGGAATTATTGGTCTTGCTTCTATTGCCGTGCCTCCTACTGATCAGTTAGAACAATATTTTCTAGACCATGAAAATGATATGTTTATGAATGAAAGAAGGGAAATAGATGAAGTATTCTTTCAACAGGGCCCTATTCTAAAACACAACTTTCCTGTTTAAATCCTAAGGGATCCTCCTCCACCCAAGGGTGATCCCGTGTTTGAGCTTAAACCTTTACCTCATAATCTTAAATATGCTTATCTTGATGAAAAGAAGATATATCCTATTATTATTAGTGCTAACCTTTCAGAGCAAGAGGAGGAAAGATTATTGAAAACTCTGAAGAAGCACCGTGCTGCTATTGGATATACTCTGGATGATCTTAAGGTGCATTAGTCCCACTCTATGCCAACACAAAATTAAATTGGACGAAGGCTCCAACCAGTTAGAGATCATCAACGACGGTTAAATCCTAAGATGAAAGAAGTGGTAAGAAATGAGATACTAAAGCTCCTTGAGGTAGTTATAATTTATCCAGTTGCTGATAGTGATTGGGTAAGTCATGTCCATTGCGTCCCTAAGAAGGGAGGTATTACTGTCGTTCCTAATGATAAAGATGAATTGATTCCACAAAGAATTATTACAGGTTATAGGATGGTAATTGATTTCCGTAAATTAAATAAAGCTACTAAGAAAGATCATTACCCCTTACCATTTATTGATCAAATGCTAGAAAGACTATCCAAACATACACATTTCTGCTTTCTAGATGGTTATTCTGGTTTCTCTCAAATACATGTGCCAGCGGACAATCAATCAAAAACTACTTTTACTTGCCCTTTCGGTACTTTTGCTTATAGACGTATGCCTTTTGGTTTATGTAATGCACCTGCTACCTTTCAAATATGCATGATGGCTATATTCTCTGACTTTTGTGAAAAGATTTGTGAGGTATTCATGGATGACTTTTCCGTTTATGGATCCTCTTTTGATGATTGCTTGAGCAACCTTGATCGAGTTTTGCAGAGATGTGAAGACACTAGTCTCATCTTGAGTTGGGAAAAGTGTCACTTTATGGTTAATGAAGGCATTGTCTTGGGGCATAAAATTTCTGAAAGAGGTATTGAAGTTGATAAAGCTAAAGTTGATGCTATTGAAAAGATGCCATGTCCCAAGGACATTAAAGGTATAAGAAGTTTCGTTGGTCATGCCGGTTTTTATAGGAGGTTCATTAAGGACTTTTCTAAAATCTCTAGGCCTCTGACTAATTTATTGCAAAAAGATATTCCTTTTGTCTTTGATGATGATTGTGTAGAAGCATTTGAAATACTTAAGAAAGCTTTGATCACTGCACCTATTGTTCAGCCACCTGATTGGAATTTACCCTTTGAAATTATGTGTGATGCTAGTGATTATGCTATAGGTGCTGTTCTAGGGCAAAGAGTTGATAAGAAATTAAATGTTATCCAGTATGCTAGTAAAACTCTTGATACTGCCCAGAGAAATTATGCTACTACTAAAAAGAATTCTTAGCAGTTGTATTTGCTTGTGATAAGTTCAGACCTTATATTGTTGATTCTAAAGGTACTATTCACACTGATCGTGCTACTATTAAATATCTTATGGAAAAGAAAGATGCTAAACCTAGACTTATTAGATGGGTTCTCTTGCTCCAAGAATTTGATTTGCATATTATTGATAGAAGGGAGCTGAGAACCCCGTTGCAGACAACTTGTCTAGGTTAGTGAATGTTCTTGATGACCCACTACCTATTGATGATAGCTTTCCTGATGAACAATTAGCGGTCATTAATGCTTCTCGTACTGCTCCATGGTATGCTAATTATGCTAATTACATTGTTGCTAAATTTATACCACCTAGTTTCACATACCAGCAAAAGAAAAAGTTCTTTTATGATTTAAGACATTACTTCTGGGATGACCCGCACCTTTATAAAGAAGGAGTAGATGGTGTTATTAGACGTTGTGTACCTGAGCATGAACAGGAACAAATCCTACGCAAGTGTCACTCTGAACCATATGGAGGACACCACGCTGGAGATAGAACTGCACATAAGGTATTGCAATCCGGTTTTTATTAGCCTACTCTCTTCAAACATGCACGTAAGTTTGTCTTGTCTTGTGACGAATGTTAAAGAATTGGTAATATTGGTAGACGTCAAGAAATGCCTATGAATTATTCTCTTGTTATTGAACCATTTGATGTTTGGGGCTTTGATTATATGGGACCTTTTCCTGCCTCTAATGGATACACACATACTCTAGTTGTTGTTGATTACGTTACTAAGTGGGTAGAAGCTATTCCAACTAGTAGTGCTGATCATAACACCTCTATTAAGATGCTTAAAAAAGTTATTTTTCTGAGGTTTGGAGTCCCTAGATATCTCATGACTGAGGGTGGTTCACATTTTATTCATGGAGCTTTTCGTAAAATGCTTGCTAAGTATGATGTTAATCATAGAATTGCATCTCCTTATCACCCACAGTCTAGCGGTCAAGTAGAGTTGAGTAATAGAGAGCTCAAATTAATTTTGCAAAAGACCATCAATAGATCTAGAAAGAATTGGTCCAAGAAACTTGATGATGCATTATGGGCCTATAGAACTGCATATAAAAATCCTATGGGTATGTCTCCGTATAAGATGGTCTATGGAAAAGCATGTCACTTACCTCTCGAACTTGAACATAAAGCATATTGGGCTATTAAAGAGCTCAACTATGACTTCAAACTTGCCGGTGAGAAAAGGTTATTTTGTATTAGCTCACTCGATGAATGGAGAACCCAAGCCTATGAGAATGCCAAGTTGTTCAAAGAAAATCTTAAAAGATGGCATGACAAAAGAATACAAAAGCGTGAGCTTAACGTAGGTGATTATGTGTTGCTATTCAACTCGCAGTTAAGATTTTTTGCAGGAAAACTTCTCTCTAAATGGGAAGGTCCTTACGTTATCGAGGAGGTCTATCGTTCCGGTGCCATAAAAATAAACAACTTCGAAGGCACAAATCCGAAGGTGGTGAACGGTCAAAGCATCAAACATTATATCTCAGGTAATCCTATAAATGTGGAAACTAATATTATTGAAACCATAACCCCAGAGGAATACATAAGGGACACTTTCCGGATCATTTCAGACTCCAAAAAGGAATAGGTATGTGGTACGGTAAGTAAACCGACTCCAAAACAAATCTAATAGCATTTTTTCTCCATTTTGGAATATTTAAGAATTTAGGGAAATAAGAAGTAGTCCGGGAAGGACACGAGGCCTCCACGAGGGCGGAGGGCACGCCCACTGTCAGTGTCAAAACCGGCGGATCTCGGGTAGGGGGTCCTGATATGTGCGTCAAGGTTGATGGTAACAGGAAGCAAGGGACACAGATGTTTACCCAGGTTCGGGCCCTCTCAATGGAGGTAAAACCCTACTTCCTGCTTGATTAATATTGATGATATGGGTAGTACAAGAGTAGATCTACCACGAGATCATAGAGGCTAAACCCTAAGAGCTAGCCTATGATGGTATGATTGTAATTGTGATCGGCCTTCTAAGGACCAACCTCTCCGGTTTATATAGACACCGGAGAGGGCTAGGGTTTACATGGAGTCAGTTACAAGGAAGGAAACACAATATCCGGATCGCCAAGCTTACCTTCAACGCCAAGGAGAGTCCCATCCGGACACGGGCCGAAGTCTTGAGTCATGTATCTTCACGCTTCAATAGTTCGGACGATGTATATAGTCCGGCTGTCCGGATACCCCCTAATCCAGGACTCTCTCACCCACCCTTACTGGGCGCGCCCCTGCCTCGTGGGCACCTCGTGTGCCTCCCGGACTCCGTTTTTTTGCACAATACTTCTCTTGCTCTGTAAAAATTCATTATATAATCTCTCGAAGGTTTTGACCACCATATCACGCAAAAATCTTCTGTTTTCGTTTCAAGCTATTTTTCTGACAGATCTAGAGCACCATGACGTCTCCAAGCTCTCCCAAGGACAAGTTTTTCGAGAGGGTTATCAACCCCTATCTCGCGGAGTTCTGCAACACCCTCAAACCATTGAGATGCGTGAGCGGGTGCTGCACATCCGCGATGTGGAGGGACCAAGGCGTACCGGAAGCGTGGAGACAAAGCTCGAAGCTATGGGACAACAAGTTTTCAAGTGCCAAGGGATGGTGGAGCGCGGACTCAATGCCAACCAGATGATGATCGCGGAGTTCACCAACAACCACAAGCTGGATGCCAAGAACATTGGGGAGACCATCTTCAAGCTTCATGAGAAAATCGAGCACCTCCAATCCCAGATCTATGACCTGCAAAACCAAAACTGTGAGTATGAATATAGATTCAAGAGGATGAGTTTGACTGCAGGTTTGAGGATCCCAGAGACTCGATCATCCTTCTATGATGGTGAGCCTATGCCTTGGAAGACGGACGGCAAGCCTACATCATCAACAACTCCTTCTTCACCACCTCCGAGGACATAATCACATGGGTACGGGCACTCCCCTTGGCAACTGCCAAGCTTGGGGGAGGTGCCCCGGTATCGTATCACCATCACACTCCTATCTTTAACATTTTACTTAGTTCGATCCCTTTGGTAATATCTAGATCTAGTAGAATAAAGTTTTGGTTTGAATTAGTTTTGAGTTTTGCTTTGTGATCCCTCTATGTAATCGAGTCCGTGAGCTATATAATAAAGATTAGTGTTGAGTCAAGGGCTTTGCTATGATCTTGAGAAAATAGAAAGAATAAAAAAGAAATAAAAGTGTTCATAGTGATCTTATGGATAGTAATGACTTCACACATAAAGAGTATGAGGCATAAACGTTGTTGAGAGTTGACAAACATAGTTTTGGTCATCGTTGCAATTAATAGGAAGTAATAAAGAAAGAGAGGTTTTCACATATAAATATACTATCTTGGACATCTTTTATAATTGCGAGCACTCATTAAAGTATGACATGCTAAAGAGTTTATGTTGGACAAGGAAGACAACGTAATCGTTTATGTTTTCTCACATCTCAGTTAAAGTATATTGTCATGGATCGTCCAACATGTTGAGCTTGCCTTTCCCCCTCATTCTAGCCAAATTCCTTGCACCAAGTAGAGATTCTACTTGTGCTTCCAATTATCCTTAAACCCAGTTTTGCCATGAGATTCTACCATACCTACCTATGGACTGAGTAAGATCCTTCAAGTAAGTTTGCAAGCAATAAAAATTGCTCTCTAAATATGTATGATTTATTAGTGTGGAGAAAATAAGCTTTATACGATCGTGTGATATGGAAGTAATAAAAGCGACGGACTGCATAATAAAGGTTCATATCACAAGTGGCAATATAAATTGGCGTTCTTTTGCATTAAGATTTTGTGCATCCAACCCTAAAAGCACATGACAACCTCTGCTTCCCTCTGCGAAGGGCCTATCTTTTACTATATGTCTTTTACTTTATGCAAGAGTCAAGGTGATCTTCACCTTTCCCTTTTTCATTTTATCCTTTGGCAAGCACCTCGTGTTGGAAAGATCCTGATATATATATCCAATTGCATGTAAGTTAGCATGAACTATTATTGTTGACATCACCCAAAGGTGAATACGTTGGGAGACAAAATTATAAGCCCCTATCTTTCTCAGTGTTCGATTAAAACTCCATAACCATAAGTATTGCATGAGTGTTAGCAATTGTAGAAGACTATATGAAGTTGAGTATGTGGACTTGCTGAAAAGCTCTATTCTTGACTCTTTCCGATGTTATGATAAATTGCAATTGCTTTAGTGACTGAGATTATAGTTTGTTAGTTCTTAATGAAGTTTCTGAACCATACTTGACATTGTGAATAGATTGCTTCTTGAGAATAAGAAATCATATGACAAATATATATATATGTTGTTGTTATAAGAATGATCATGATGCCCTCATGTCCGTATTTTATTTTTATCGACACCTCTATCTCTAAACATATGGACATATTTTCCGATATCGGCTTCGCTTGAGGACAAGCGAGGTCTAAGCTTGGGGGAGTTGATACGTCCATTTTGCATCATGCATTTATATCGATATTTATTGCATTATGGGCTGTTATAACACGTTATGTCACAATACTTATGGCTATTCTCTCTTATTTTACAAGGTTTATCATGAAGAGGGAGAATGCCGGCAGCTGGGATTCTGGCTGGAAATGGAGCAAATATTGGAAACCTATTCTACTCAGCTCCAAAAGTCCTGAAACTCCACGGAAGTCATTTTTGGAATTAATAAGAATTATTGAGCAAAGAAAGTACCAGAGGGGGCCCACACCCTGGCCACGAGGGTGGGGGCGCGCCCACCCCTACTGGGCGTGCCCCCTGTCTCGTGGGCCCCTGGTGGCCCTCCGGTGCCCATCTTCTGCTATATGAAGGCTTTTACCCTGGAAAAAATCATAAGCAAGCTCATCGGACGAAACTCCGCCACCACGAGGCGGAACCAATCTAGGGCTCCAGCAGAGTTGTTCTGTCAGGGAAACTTCCCTCCATCACCATCGTCATCACCAACGATCCTCTCATCGAGAGGGGGTCAATCTCCATCAACATCTTCACCAGCACCATCTCCTCTCAAACCCTAGTTCATATCTTGTATCCAATCTTGTATCCAAAACCACAAATTGGTACCTATGGGTTGCTAGTAGTGTTGATTACTCCTTGTAATTGATGCTAATTGGTTTACTTGGTGGAAGATCATATGTTCAGATCCTTAATGCATATTAATACTCCTCTGATCATGAACATGAATATGCTTTGTGAGTAGTTACATTTGTTCCTGAGGACATGGGTGAAGTCTTGCTATTAGTAGTCATGTGAATTAGGTATTCGTTCGATATTTTGATGAGATGTATGTTGTCTCTCCTCTAGTGGTGTTATGTGAACGTCGACTACATGACACTTCACCATTATTTGGGCCTAGAGGAAGGCATTGGGAAGTAAAAAGTAGATGATGGGTTGCTAGAGTGACAGAAGCTTAAAACCTAGTTTATGCGTTGCTTCGTAAGGGGTTGATTTGGATCCACTAGTTTCATGCTATGGTTAGGTTTACCTTAATACTTCTTTTGTAGTTGCGGATGCTTGCAATAGGGGTTAATCATACGTGGGATGCTTGTCCAAGAAAGGGTAGTACCCAAGCACCGGTCCACCCACATATCAAATTATCAAAGTAACGAACGCGAATCATATGAGCGTGATGAGATTAGCTTGACGATAATTCCCATGTGTCCTCGGGGTCGATTTTCTCATTATAAGAAATTGTCCAGGCTTGTCCTTTGCTACAAAAAGGATTGGGCCACCTTGCTGCACCTTATTTACTTTCATTGCTTGTTACCTGTTACAAATTATCTTATCACAAAACTATCTGTTACCTACAATTTAAGTGCTTGCAGAGAATACCTTACTGAAAACCGCTTGTCATTTCCTTCTGCTCCTCGTTGGGTTCGACACTCTTACTTATCGAAAGGACTACGATAGATCCCCTATACTTGTGGGTCATCAGCTACCATTCCCCTGAATTTTAATGCGTTCCTAGAGAAAGCTAATTTGAAAGATGATGGTTGCAACTACACGGACTGGGTCTGTAACTTGAGGCCTATCCTCATTGCTGCACAAAAGAATTATGTACTTGATGCACCGCTAGGTTAAAGGCCAGCAGGAGGAGCCGAAGCTGATGTTTTGAACATCTGGAAAGCTCGATCTGATGACTAGTCTATAGTTGAACCAGGACTTCAAAGACGTTTGGAATGTCATGGAGCATATGAGATATTCCAAGAGTTGAAGTAAATATTTCAAGCAAATGCCCGGGTTGAGAGATATGAAGTCTCCAGCATAGCTGCAAGATGGAGGAGAACAATTCTGTCAATGAACACATACTCAAAATGTTTGGGTATGATAATAACTTGACTCAGCTGGGAGTTGATCTTCTAGTTGATTGTGTCATTGACAGAGTTCTTCCATCACTGCCACCAAGCTAAAAAGGCTTCATGATGAACTATAATATGCAAGGGATGAACAAAACAATTCCTGAGCTCTTCGCAATGCTTAAAGCCGCGGAGGTAGAAATCAAGAAGGAGCATCAAGTGTTGATGGTTAACAAGACCACTAGTTTCAAGAAAAAGGGCAATCGGAAAGAAAGGGAACTTCAATAAGAATGGCAAGCACGTTGGCACTCCCGGGAAGAAGGCCAAAGCTGGACCCAAGCCTAAAACTGAGTACTTCTACTGCAAAGTGACTTGTCACTCGAAGTGGAACTTCCCCAAGTATTTGGCGGATAAGAAGGATGGCAAAGTGAACAAAGGTATATTTGATATACATGTTATTGATGGGTACCTTACTAATGCTCGTATTAGCACCTGGATATTTGATATTGGTTCAGTTGCTCATATTTGTAACTTGAAATAGGATCTACAGATTAAACTAAGATTGGCTAAGGATGAGGTGATGATGCACCTCAGGAATGGTTCCAAGGTCGATGTGATTGTCACCGGCATGCTACCTCAACATCTACCTTCGGGATTAGTTTTAGACCTGAATAATTGTTATTTGGCGCCAAGTTGAGCATGAACATTATATCTGGATCTTGTTTAGTGCAAGGTGGTTATTCATTTAAATTTGAGAATAATGGTTGTTCTATTTATATCAGTAATATCTTTTATGGTCATGCACCCTTGAAGGGTGGCCTATTCTTGTTGAATCTCGATTGTAGTGATACACATGTTCATCCTATTGATGCAAAAGATGCAAAGTTGATAATGATAGTGCAACATATTTGTGGCACTGCCATTTAGGTCATATTCATGTAAAGCGCATGAAGAAACTCCATACAGATGGACTTTTGGAATCACTTGATTATGAATCATTTGACACTTGCGAACCATGCCTCATGGGCAAGATGACTAAAAGTTCGTTCTCCAGAACAATGGAGCAAGCTAATGACTTATTGGAAATAATACATACCGATGTATGCGGTCCGATGAGTGTTGAGGCACGTGATGGGTATCGTTATTTTCTGACCTTCATAGATGATTTGAGCAGATTTGGGTATATCTACTTAATGAAACACGAATATGAAACATTTGAAATGTTCAAAGAATTTCATAGTGAAGTGGAGATTCATCGTAATAAGAAAATAAAGTTTCTACGATTTGACCGTGGAGGCGAATATTTGAGTACGAGTTTGTCCTTAATTTAAAACAATGTGGAATTGTTTCACAACTCACGCCACCTGGAACACCACGGCGTAATGGTGTGCCCGAACATCGTAACCGTACTTTATTAGATATGGTGTGATCTATGATGTCTCTTATCGATTTACCACTATCATTTTGGGGTTATGCATTATAGACAGCTGCATTCACGTTAAATAGGGCACCGCCTAAATCTATCGAGACGACACCGTATGAACTGTGGTTTGGCAAGAAACCTAAGCAGTCGTTTCTTAAAGTTTGGGGTTGCGACACTTATGTCAAAAGGCTTCAGCCTGATAAGCTCGAACCCAAATCGGAGAAGCGCGTCTTCATAGGATACCCTAAGGAAACAATTGGGTACACCTTCTACCACAGATCCGAAGGCAAGATCTTTGTTGCCAAGAATGGAACCTTTCTAGAGAAGGAGTTTCTCTCGACAGAAGTGAGTGGGAGGAAAGTAGAACTTGATGAGGTAATTGCACCTTCTCTCAATTTGGAAAGCAACATATCATAGAAAACCATTCCCGTGATACCTACACCAACTAGAGAGGAAGTTAATGATGATGATCATGAAACTTAAGATCAATTTACTACTAGACCTAGTAGGTCGAACAGAGCATGTTCCGGACCAGAGTGGCACGGTAATCCTATCCTGGAAGTCATGTTACTAGACCTTGGCAAACCTACGAATTATGAAGAAGCTATGATGAGCCCAGATTCTGATAAATGGCTTGGGGCCATGAAATCTGAGATAGGATCCATGTATGAGAACAAAGTGTGGACTTTGGTGGACTTGCCCGATGATCGGAAAGCCATAGAGAATAAATGGATCTTCAAGAAGAAGACTGACGCTGATGGTAATGTTACTATCTACAAAGCTTGACTTGTCGCAAAAGGTTTTCGACAAGTTCAAGGGGTTGACTACAATGAGACCTTCTCACCCATAGTGATTCTTAAGTCCGTCTGAATCATATTAGCAATTGCCGCATTTTATGATTATGAAATCTGGCAAATGGATGTCAAAACTGCATTCCTCGATGGATTTCTTAAAGAAGAGTTGTATATGATGCAACCAGAAGGTTTTGTCGATCCTAAAGGTGCTAACAAAGTGTGCAACCTCCAGCTATCCATCTACGGACTGGTGCAAGCATCTCGGAGTTCGAATATACACTTTGATGAGGTGAGCAAAGCATATGGTTTTATACAGACTTTCGGTGAAGCCTATATTTACAAGAAAGTGAGTGGGAGCTCTGTAGCATTTCTGATATTATATGTAGATGAATATTGTTGATTGGAAATGATATAGAATTTCTGGGTAGCATAAAAGGATACTCGAATAAGAGTTTTTCAATGAAAGACCTCGGTGAAGCTACTTATATATTGGGCATCAAGATCTATAGAGATAGATCAAGAATCTTAATAGGACTTTCACAAAGCACATACCTTGACAAAGTTTTGAAGAAGTTCAAAATGGATCAGTTAAAGAAAGCGTTCTTGCCTGTGTTACAAGGTGTGAAGTTGAGTCAGACTCAAAGCCCGACCACTACAGAAGATAGAGAGAAAATGAAAGTCATTCCCTATGCCTCAGCCATAGGTTTTATCATGTATGGTATGTTGTGTACCAGACCTGATGTGTGCCTTGCCATAAGTCTGGTAGGGAGGTACCAAAGTAACCCAGGAGTGGATCACTAGTCAGCGGTCAAGAACATCTTGAAGTGCCTGAAAAGGACCATGGATATGTTTCTCGTTTATGGAGGTGACAAAGAGCTCGTCATAAATGGTTACGTCGATGCTAGCTTTGACACTGATCCGGATGACTCTAAGTCACAAACCGTATACGAATTTATTGAATGGTGGAGCTGTCAGTTGGTGCAATTCCAAGCAGAGCGTTGTGGCGGGATCTACGTGTGAAGTGGAGTACATAGCTGCTTCGGAAGCAGCAAATTAAGGAGTTTGGATGAAAGAGTTCATATCCGATCTGGGTGTAATACCTAGTGCATCGGGTCCAATGAAAATCTTTTCTGGCAATACTAGAGCAATTGCCTTGGCGAAGGAATCTAGATTTCACAAGAGAACCAAACACATCAAGAGATGCGTCAACTCCATTCGTGAACAAGTCAAGGATGGAGACATAGAAATTTGCAAGATACATATGGATCTGAATGTAGCAGACCCATTCACTAAGCCTCTTCCACGAGCAAAACATGATCAACACCAAGACTCCATGGGTGTTAGATTCATTACAATTAATCTAGATTATTGACTCTAGTGCAAGTGGGAGACTAAAGGAAATATGCCCTAGAGGCAATAATAAATTTGTTAGTTTGTATTTCCTTATTCATGATAAAGGTTTATTATTCATGCTAGAATTGTATTGATCTGAAACTTAAATACACTAGTAAGGTACACATGCATTGCACGCATGAGATTTGACAACCAGATTATGAATAAATATCACATTATAGCATGTAAGCTTTGAGTCATATATGCATGATGTAGATGTTCGTTTAATTCTCATAGTTCATCTCATTCAAAATCAATTAGTTTTTTTAAAAGCTAATCTATTTTAAGATTCATGGAATTGTGCGTTGTAAAGCATAAAGTAAAACCAAATAATGGCAATTCATCTAGAAAAAAGTTTGGGCAATTATGATACGGAAGATTCTAGAACAAACTATTTTGAGGTTTGTGCATTATGATTAAGTTCAACCATGGAGTGTTCTAGATTGTACATGTGGCAAAATCTGGTGGAATGTAGATGATATCCAATGGCCAGTAGTGCTCAGATTTGCCATCTCTGCACCATCGGATTGGCTTCATCCAATGACCATCTTTAAAAGTTATTCGCACACTATATAGGGGTATGGATGTGTGAATACATAAACAAATACCCTGTCCCTAGTAAGCCTCTACTAAACTAGCTCGTCGATCAAAGATGGTTAAGGTTTCCTAACCATGGACATGTGTTGTCATTTGATAATGGGATCACATCATTAGGAGAATGATGTGATGGAAAAGACCCATCCGTTAGCTTAGCATAATGATCGTTCAGTTCTATTGCTATTGCTTTCTTCATGTCAAATACAAATTCCTTTGACTATGAATTTATGCAACTCTCGGATACCGGAGGAATACCTTGTGTGCTATAAAACATCACAACATAACTGGGTGATCATAAATATGCTCTACAGGTATCTCCGAAGGTGTTTGTTGAGTTGGCATAGATCGAGATTAGGATTTGTCACTTCGAGTATCGAAGAGGTATCTCTGGGCCCTCTCGGTAGTACACATCATAAGCTTGCAAGCAAATGACTAAGGAGTTAGTCATGAGGTGATGTATTACAGAACAAGTAAAAAGACTTTCCGGTAACGAGATTGAACTAGGTATGAAGATACAGACGATCGAATCTCGGGCAAGTAACATACTGATGGACAAAGGGAATTACGTATGTTGTCATAACGGTTCGACCAATAAAGATCTTCATAGAATATGTAGGAGCCAATATGGGAATCTAGGTTCCGCTATTGGTTGTTGACCAGATAGGTGTCTCGGTCATGGCTAAACAGTTCTCGAACACATAGGGTCCGCACGCTTAACGTTCGTTGATGATATAGTGTTATATGATTTATGTGATTTGGTGACCGAATGTTGTTAGGAGTCCCGGATGAGATCACGGACATGACGAGGTGTCTTGAAATGATCGAGAGGTAAAGATTGATATATAGGACGATGGTATTTGGATACTGGAAGTGTTTCGGAGGGTACCTGGTACTTATCGGGTCACCGCAAGGGAGTTTCGTGCACCCCCGGTGAAGATATGGGCTTTATGGGCCAAGAGAGGAAACACACCAGCCACAAGGGGCTTGTGCACTCCCATAGCAGGCCGGCCTAAGGAGGAGTAGGAAAGGGGGGAGGGAAAGGAAAGTGTGGATTAGGATTCCCATTTCCTTCCCTCTCCCCCCTCTTTCCTTCCCCCTTGGGAATACATGGCAGGGGGCGGCTAGGGCAGGAGCCCTAGGGCCGGCCGGCAACCTATGTGGTGCGCCAGGCTCCCTCCCCTCCCCCTCCCACCTATATATATGTGGGAGGGGGCTCCTAGCACACCCCAGATCAATTGTTAGCCGTGTGTGACGCCCCCCTCCACCGTTTACACCCCAGGTCGTATTTTCATAGTGCTTAGGCGAAGCCCGGCAGAGATCACTTCACCATCACAGTCACCACGCCGTCGTGCTAACGGAACTAATCTACTACCTCGACGTGTTGCTGGATCAAGAAGGCGAGGGACATCACCGAGCTGAACGTGTGCAGAACGCGGAGGTGTCGTGTGTTCGGTACTTGATCGGTTGAAGCGCGAAGAAGTTCGACTACATCAACCGCGTTGTGAAACGCTTCCACTTATGATCTATGAGGGTACATAGACAGACTCTCCCCCTCATTGCTATGCATCTCCATGGATAGATCATTGCGTGTGCGTGGAATTTTTTTGTTTTCCATGCAACGTTTCCCAACAGATTTCCCCCTCCGCAAGGGAAGTTTCGCCGACAGAATCGCTCTGCCAGAGCTCTAGATTGCTCCTGCCCAGGTTCCGCCTCAAGAAGGCGGCACTTCATCCCGAAAGTTATCTTCTGATTTTTTTTCTAGGTCAAAACCCTCCATATAGCCAAAGATGGGCACCGGAGAACTGCCAGGGGGCCCACAAGCCCTGGGGGCGTGCCCCAAGGCTTGTGGCCACCTGGGGGGTCCCCTCTGGTATTTTCTTCGCCCAATATTTTTTTATACATTCCAAAATAATTCTCAGTTAATTTTTAGGACTTTTGGAGTTGTGCAGAATAGGTCTCTCAGATTTGCTCCTTTCTAGTCCAGAATTCCAGCTGCCGGCATTCTCCCTCTTCATGTAAACCTTGCAATATAAGAGAGAACATGCATAAGTATTGTACCATAAAGTGAAATAGCAGTCCATAATGCAATAAATATTGATATAAAAACATGATGCAAAATGGACGTATCAACTCCCCCAAGCTTAGACCTCACTTGTCCTCAAGCGAAAGCCGAGATCGATAATCATGTCCACATGTTTAGAGATAGAGGTGTCGATAAAAATAAAATACGGACATGAAGGCATCATGATCATCTTTAGAACAACAATACATTATCATATAATTTCTCATACCAAAGTGATAATTCATTCACAAGGTAAAATATGAATCAAAAACTCTATTGAGAACCAACAAACTATAATCTCAGTCATTGAAGCAATTGCAATTTATCATAACATCGAAAAGAGTTAATATAAGAGCTTGTATAGAAAATCCACATACTCAACCAACATTTAGTCTTTCATAATTTCTAACACTCACTCAATATTTATGAGATCAAAAGCTTCCATCAGACACATAGAAAGATAGGGGCTTAGAATTTTTCCACCCAACTATTTACCTCAAGGGTAATGTCAACAATAATAACTCATGATCACCTACACCCGAGTGGATATATGTGTCTAGATCTTTCCCCAACACATGACGCTTGCCAAAAGAATAAGGCGAAATAAAACAAGTGGTGAGGATCACCATGACTCTTGCATAAAGGTAGAAACTAAAAAGTAAAAGATAGGCCCTTCACAGAGGGAAGCAGAGATTGTCATGTGCTTTTTGGTTGGATGCACAAAATCTTAATGCAAAGGAACATCATTTTATATTGCCTCTTGTGATAAAGATTTTTATTATGCAGTCCTTCGTTTTATTTCCATATCACAAGTTCGTATAAAGCTTACTTTCCCCACACTAATAGATCATACATATTTAGAGAACAAATTTTATTGCTTGCACCGATGACAACTTACTTGAAGGATCTTATTCAATCCATAGGTACATATAGTGGACTCTCATTGCAAAACTGGGTTAAGGGAGTTTGGATGCACAAGTAGTATCTCTACTTGGTGCAAAAGTTTTGGCTAGTATGAGGTGGAAGCAAACGTCACATGTTAGAGGATCCATGACAATATAACTTCTATTCGGAAATAAGCAAACATAACTCATTATGTTGTCTTCCTTGTCCAACATCAAGTTCTTAGCATATAATATTCTAATGAGTGCTCACAATCATAAAAGATGTCCAAGATAATATATTTATATGTGAACCTCTCTTCCTTTATTACTTTCTTTTAATTGCAACACTGACCAAAACTATGTTTGTCAACTCAGAACAAGTTTCAATCTTCATACTTCTTATATGTGAAGTCATCACTCTCCATAAGATTATTATATAATCTTTTATTTATTTTATTCTTATTCTTTTTATTCTTTACCAAGATCAAAGCAAGAAAGAAAATCCCTCAACTCAAAACTACTATTTATTATATAACTCTCGGACTCGATTACATAAAGGGAATTCAAAGCAAAACTCAAAGCTAGATCAAACTAAAAAAATTATTCTACTAAACCAAGATATAGCCAAAAGGACCGAACTAAGAAAAATGATAAAGGTAAAGGTGTGATGGTGATACGATACTGGGGCGCCTCCCCCAAGCTTGGCACAAGCCAAGGGGAGTGCCCATACCCGTTTACTCAGTTTTCCTTCTTTGGAGGTGGTGATGTCGGAATTGATGATGAAATAAGCTTATCCTCCATCTTCCAAGGCATAGGTTCACCATCATAAAAAGATGAAAGAGTCTCCGAGATCCTCCGATCTGCAGCCAAACTCATCCGCTTAAATCTGTATTCATACTCACAGTTTTGGTTTTCCAACTCATAGATTTGGGCTTGGAGATGCTCGATTTTCTCATGAAGCTTGAAGATGGCCTCTCCGATTTTCTTGGCGTCCAACTTGTGATCATGGAGTGTTTGGCGTTGAGTCCGTGTTCCACCATCCCTTGACACCTGAAGACTTGCTACTCGATCTCTTCGAGCCTTGTCTCCAAGATTCCGGTCCTCTTTGGCCCTTGAACATCGCGGATGTGCAGCACCCCCTCATTCATCTCAATGGTTTGAGGATGTTGCAGCACCTCTGCGAGGTAGGGGTTTATGACCCTCTCAAAGAACTTGTCCTTCGGAGTTCTTGGGGATGTTGTAGTGATCTAGATTCGTCAGAAAATCAACTCGAAACAAGAACAGAGGATTTTGCCGTGGTGCGGTGGTCAAAACGTTCGGGAGATTATATAATGATTTTTTATCGACCAAAAGAAGTGTTGTGCAAGAAAACCGAGTCCGGGGGGCACACGAGGTAGCCACAAGGCAGGGAGGCCCGCCCGGAGGGTAGGGCGGGCCCCAAGGCTTGTTGCCTCCTCATGCACTCTCCGGAATACTTTTTATTTTTTTCTATTTTTTAGATATTCCAAAACGGAGTAAAATTGCTTTTGGAAAAGTTTTGGAGTCAATTTTCTTATCGTATCACATACCTATTCCTTTTCGGAGTTTGGAAGTTTTGGTAGATATCCCTTATATACTCCTCTGGTGTTATGGTCTTAATAATATTGGTTTCAGCATTTATGGGAGTACCTCAGATATAATGTTTGATTTTTTGCCCGTTTAACACCTTTGGGTTATTGCCTTCGGAGTTGTTGATTTTGATGGCACCGGAACGATAAACTTCCTCGACAATGTAAGGCCATTCCCATTTAGAGAGAAGTTTTCCTACAAAAAATCTTAAACGAGAATTGTATAGCAAGACTTGGTCACCTACGTTGCATTCATGCTTTTGTATCATTTTGTCATGCCATTGTTTAACTTTTTCTTTAAATAGTTTGGCATTCTCAGAGTCTTGGGTTCTCCATTTATCAAGTGTGCTAATTGTCAAATAACCTCTTTTCACCGGCAAGTTTGAAATCATAGTTGAGCTCTTTAATTGCCCAATAAGCTTTATGTTCTAGTTCAAAAGGTAAGTGACATGCTTTTCCATAAACCATTTTATACGGAGACACACCCATAGGGTTTTTATAAGCTGTTCTATAAGCCCATAGTGCATCATCAAGTTTCCTAGAATAATTCTTTCTGGATCTATTAACAGTCTTCTGCAAGATCAATTTTATTTCTCTATTACTCAATTCTACTTGACCGCTAGATTGAGGATGATATGGACATGCAATTCTACGGTTAACATCATACTTAGCAAGCAATTTACGGAAATCACCATGAAAAAGTGTGAACCACCATCATATCCAGGGAGTCCAAACCTCGGAAAAATAACTTCTTTAAGCATTTTAATGGAAGTGTTATGATCAACACTACTAGTTGGAATAGCTTCTATCCACTTGGTAACATAATCAACAACAACTAAAATATGTGTATACCCATTAGACGAAGGAAAAGGTCCCATATAATCAAATCCCCAAACATCAAATGGTTCAGTAACAAGTGAACAATTCATAGGCATTTCCTGAAGTCTACTAATATTACTGATTCTTTGACATTCATCACAAGACAAGACAAACTTACGAGCATCCTTGAAAAGAGTAGGCCAATAAACACCGGATTGTAATACCTTGTTGTGTAGTTCTATCACTAGCGTGGTGTCCTCCGTAAGCCTTGGAGCAACACTTGCATAGGATCTATTCCTGTTCATGCTCAGGTACACAACATCTAATAACACCCTCTACTCCTTCTTTATAAAGATGTGGGCCATCCCAGAAGTAATGTCTTAAATCATAGAAAAACTTTTTCTTTTATTGGATGTGAAACTAGGTGGTATAAATTTAGAAACAATATAATTAGCATAATAAGCATACTAAGGAGTACTACGAGAAGAATTTATGACAACTAATTGTTCATTAGGAAAACAATCATCAATAGGTAGTGGGTCATCAAGAGCATTTTCTAACCTAGACAAGTTGTCTGCTATGAGATTCTCAGCTCCCTTTTTATCAATAATATGCAAATCAAGTTCTTGTAGCAAGTGAACCCACCTAATGAGTCTTGGTTTAGCATCCTTCTTTTCCATAAGATATTTAATAGCAGCATGATCGGTATGAATAGTTACTTTGGAATCAACAATATAAGATCTGAACTTATCACAAGCAAATACAACTGCTTAAAATTCTTTTTAAGTGGTAGCATAATTCCTTTGAACACTTCTTAGAGTTTTACTAGCATAATGGATAGCATTTAATTTATTATCAACTCTTTGTCCTAGAACATCACCAACAACATAATCACTAGCATCACACATAATTTCAAATGGTAGGTTCCAATCAGGTGGTTGAGCAATAGGTGCAGAGATTAACGCTTTCTTAAGGATTTCAAATGCTTCTACACAATCATAATCAAAGACAAATTGAACATCTTTTTGCAAGATATTAGTAAGAGGCCTAGAAATTTTAGAGAAGTCTTTAATGAATCTTCTATAGAAACCAGCATGACCAAGGAAACTTCTTATACCTTTGATATCTTTAGGACATAACATTTTTTAAATAGCATCTACTTTAGCTTTATCAACTTCAATACCTCTTTCGTAGATTTATGCCCCAAAACAATACCTTCATTAACCATAAAGTGACACTTCTCCCAATTCAAGACAAGATTAGTTTCTTCACATCTCTGCAAAACTCAATGAAGGTTGCTTAATCAATCATCAAAAAAAAGTTTCATAAACGGAAATATCATCCATGAAAACCTCAAAAATCTTTTCACATAAGTCAGAGAACATAGCAGTCATACATCTTTGAAAGGTAGCAGGTGCATTGCATAAACCAAAAGGCATACGTCTATAAGCAAAGGTACCAAAATGGCAAGTAAAAGAAATTTTTTCTTGATCCTCTTGCGACATGGGTATTTGAGAGAAACCAGAATAACCATCTAGAAAGCAAAAGTGTGTATGTTTCGATAGTCTTTCTAGCATTTGATCAATAAAAGGTAGGGGATAATGATCTTTCCTAGTAGCCTTGTTTAATTTTCTAAAATCAATAACCATTCTATAACCTATGACAATTCTTTGTGGGGTCAATTCATTTTTATCATTAGGAACAATAACAATACATCCCTTCTTAGGGACATAATGAACAAGACTTACCCATCTACTATCAGCAATAGGATAAATTATACCTGCTTCCAGAAGGTTTAGTATTTCATTTCTTACCACTTCTTTCATCTTAGGATTCAACCATCGTTGATGATCAACAACTAGTTTAGCATCAGGCTCCATATTAATTTTATGCTGACATAGAGTTGGACTAATGCCCTGAAGATCATCCAGAGTATATCTGATACCGGCTCGGTGCTTCTTCAGAGTTTTCAATAATTTCTTCTCTTCATGCTCTGAAAGGTTAGCACTAATAATAACATGATATATCTTCTTTTCATCAAGATAAGCATATTTCAACGTATCAGGTAAATGTTTAAGATTGAATACATGATCGAACTTGCGTGGTATAGGATCTCCAAGAGTTTCAACAAACAAATTGTGTTTTAAAATAGGCATATGTTTAAAGAATATTTCATCTATTTCCTTTCTTTCATTCATGAACATATCATTTTCATGGTCTGGCAAATATTGTTCTAAAGGATCAGTGGGAGGCACAACAATAGAAGCAAGACCAATAATTTCATCTCTATTAGGCAATTCTTTATCATGAGGTTGTCTATGAAATTTGGAGAAATTAAACTCATGAGACACATCCCCAAAACATACACTAACAATTTCTTTCTCACAATCTATTTTTAGCATTAACAGTCTTCAAGAAAGGTATACCAAATATAATGGGACAAAAATCATCTTGTGGGGAACCAAGAACTAGAAAATCAGTAGGGTATTTTATTTTTTGACACAAGACTTCAACATCTCTAACTATCCCAATTGGTGAAACAATATCTCTATTAGCGAGCTTAATAGTAACATCAATATCTTGTATTTCAGCAGGTGCAATATCATTCATGATTTCTTGGTATAAGGTAAAAGGAATTGCACTCACACTAGCACCCAAATCCCATAAGCCATGATAACAATGATCTCCTATTTTAACAGAAACAACAAGCATGCCAACAACAGGTCTATGTTTATATTTATCATCGGGTCTAGCAATTCTAGCAGCTTCATCACATAAATAAATAACATGCCCATAAATATTATCGACCTAAGATATCTTTAACCATAGCAATACTAGGTTCAAATTTAGTTTGTTCAGGGGGTGTAGGTGTTCTAGTATAGCTCTTACGGACTACGGCTGAAGCTTTAGCATGTTCCTTTATCCTAACAGGAAATGGTGGTTTCTCAATATAAGCAGTAGGAATAACATGATCAACATTATAAGTAAATGGTTCTTCTTCAGCCTTAATGGGTTCTACTATATTCACTTCAATGGTAAGATGATATTTAAACCACTTCTCCTTAGGGAGATCAAAATGAGTAGCAAATGATTCACAGAAAGAAGCTACTATCTCAGTGTCAAGTCCATACTTAGTGCTAAATTCATGAAAAGAATTGGTATCCATAAAAGATTTAACACAATCAAATTCAAGCTTTATACCTGACTCCTTACCTTCTTAGAGCACCCAATCTTCAGAGTTGCGTTTAATTCTTTCCAAGAGATCCCATTTGAATTCAATAGTTTTCTTCATAAAAGAACTAGTACAAGAAATATCAAGCATGGATTGATCATTATGAGAAAGACGAGCATAAAAGTTCTGAATAATAATTTCTCTTGAGAGATCATGATTGGGGCATGAATATAACATTGACTTAAGCCTCCCCCAAGCTTGAGTGATACTTTCTCCTTCACGGGTCCAAAAATTATATATATAATTCTGATCACGATGAACCAGATGCATAGAATAAAACTTCTGATGAAATTCCAATTTCAATCGGTTGTAATTCCAAGTCCCAATATCATCGCGTAGCCTATACCATGTCAATGCCTTTTCCTTCAAAGATAAAGGGAATACCTTCTTCTTGACTTCATCCTCGGGCAAACCTGCAAGCTTAAATAGTCCACAAACTTCATCCACATAGATTAGATGCATATCCGGATGTAGTGTTCCATCTCCTGCATAAGGATTAACTAGCAGTTTCTCTATCATACCCGAAGGAATTTCATAATAAATATTTCCAGTAGGTTCAGTAGGTTGAGGAGAAACTCTTTGCTCTTCTGATCGAGGTGAAGATACCCCGAACAAGCCCCTCAAAGGATGATTTTCCATAGTAACAACTGACAGTAAATTTTAGCACACAATATAAATTTTTCCTTCCCAAATTCCACTCACCAAAGGCGCTTCACTCCCTAGCAATGGCATCAGAAAAGAGTCTTGATGACTCACAAGTATAGGGGATCTATCGTATTCCTTTGGATAAGTAGGAGTGTCGAACCCAACAAGGACCAGAAGGAAATGACAAGCGGTTTTCAGCAAGGTATTTTTTGCAGGCACTGAATTTATCGGTAACAGGTAGTTTTGCGATAAGATAATTCATAACGGGTAACAAGTAACGAGTGTAACAAAGGTCCAGCAAGGTGACCCAATCCTTTTTGTATCAAAGGACAAGCCTGGACGAACTCTTGTATAAAGCAAAGCCCTCCCGAGGACACATGGGAATTATTGTCAAGCTAGTTTTCATCATGCTCATATGATTCGCGTTCGTTACTTTGATAATTTGATATGTGGGTGGACTGGTGCTTGGGTGTTGTCCTTACTTGGACAAGCCCCCCACTTATGATAAACCCCTCTCGCAAGCATCCGCAACTATAAAAGAAGAATTAAGATAAATCTAACCATAACATGAAACATTTGGATCCAAATCAGTCCCTTGCGAAGCAACGCATTAACTAGGAAGCTTCTATCACTCTAGCAACCCATCATCTACTTATTACTTCCTAATGCCTTCCCCTAGGCCCAAATCATGGTGAATTGTCATGTAGTCGACGTTCACATAACACCACTAGAGGAAAGACAACATACATCTCATCAAAATATCGAACGAATACCAAATTCACATGATTACTTATAACAAGACATCTCCCATGTCCTCAGGAACAAACGTAACTACTCACAAAGCATATTCATGTTCATAATCAGAGGAGTATTTAATAGCATCAAGGATTTGAACATATGATCTTCCACTAAATAAACCAACTAGCATCAACTACAAGGAGTAATCAACACTACTAGCAACCTGCAGGTACCAATTTGAGGTTTGGAGACAAAGATCAGATACAAGAGATGAACTAGGGTTTGAGAGGAGATGGCGCTGGTGAAGATGTTGATGTAGATTGATCCCATCTCGATGAGAGGATCATTGGTGATGACGATGGCTTCGATTTCCCCCTATGGGAGGGAAGTTTCCCCGACAAAATCGATCTTCCGGAGCTCTAGATTGCTCCTGTCCAGGTTCCGCCTAGACATGGTGGTGCTTCGTCCCAAAAGCTATCTTCTATTTTTTCTAGGTCAAAACCCTCCATATAACCAAAGATGGGCACCAGAGACCTTCCAGGGGGCCCACAAGCCCTGGGGGCGCGCCCAGGGGGTAGGGCGCGCCAGCCAGGCTTGTGGCCACCTGGTGGGTCCCTTCTTGTATTTTATTCGCCCAATATTTTTTATATATCCCAAAACAATTCTTCGTAATTTTTTAGGACTTTTGGAGTTGTGCAGAATAGGTCTCTTAGATTTGCTCCTTTTCCAGTCCAGAATTCCAGGTGCCGGCATTCTCCCTCTTCATGTAAACCTTGTAAAATAAGAGAGAAAAGGCGTAAGTATTGTACCATAAAGTGAAATAACAGTCTATAATGCAATAAAAATGATATAAAAACATGGTGCAAAATGCACGTATTAAATACATGTGAACACATTGTACAAGACAAGAGTGACCACAAAGAAGCCTACAACAAAACATTACTGAGTTCTGGTTGGGAACCATCATCGAGGATAACAAAGTCCTTAATTAAGTCATGCTTAGCTCTTAAGAAGGAACTTCTTCTCCTTGAAAAAATCAATCAATGGCTTGGTGTGCTAGCGAATGCATATGGAATGAAGATGATCAGTCTATCAGACCATAGTATACTCTGCACATGCATGATTGATTTGGGATGATTCCAGAGGAAGCAAAAACACACTTTCTCGAATTCATGGCGGCAACTTACATCAAGTACACGTGAATTAGAGGAAGTCACTTCTCTTAGGGAAAACTTTGTTTTTGCCACTCTAGCTTTTGCCTATTTTTCTTATGCCACTCTAGAATATGACATTTCACTTTTGCCACTCTTAGTTTTTGACAATACATCACAAATGCCATTCCGTGGCAAAAACTATATCTTCTCATTTCACTTTTGCCACTCATAGATTTTGACAATGTATCACAATTGCCACTCTAAAATTATTGTTGTTGCCACGGAATGGCAACTGTGATGTATTGTCAAAAACTAAGAGTGGCAAAAGTGAAATGTCAAATTCTAGAGTGGCATAAGCAAAGTGGTCAAAAACTAGAGTGGCAAAAAAAAAATTCCCCTTCTCTTATCCAAACATATGCTTCATGAACGGGACATGAAGAAAATGCTTACACAAGTTTCCAACACTAGCCTAATGTTCAACATGAATCATGGGGAAGACAAAAATGTTCCCGATGGGCTCAACGACAATTCATCCAGGCTTCCATATAGATGTAATTCCACAACTAAGTGAACAAGATGATAGCACTGGTCAGACCAAAAGATATAATGGTGTATGCTCGAGGGATCAACCACGAGTAGAACAACATTAAAAACATCATTGGTTCTAATTTGATTTGATGATAGCCCACACTCAAATCAAAGTTTTGACAAGACAATAGATCCAACAACCAATCACAAAGACCAATCAGTGAATATATCATCTTTCTTCAACACACACACACACACACAAAGATATCCCTTAGTGATGAACTAAGTCGGACAAGCTTTTATCTTCCAACTCTCTAAGTTGTTGTTTAGCTTAACCAACTAGCTTAGGGCCAACATAGATTCTTGGAGAAAGTATGGTTTAGAGGAAAACCAACTTGATCACAAACTCAACATAATGGTCAGGGGACAACCTGGAAATACTTCCGAGAAGATACTCGGAAAATCAAAAACCACCAATATGTTATTAAGCTCGATAATAATCTTGCAATCGAGGCAAGACGATATGATCAAAAGAGCAAGAGATTGACACAATCCCGACTCATTGATCGAAAAGTGCACGAGGAAAAGTGTACTAGGTAGCACAGTCAATCTTAGGATGATGATTCAATAACCAATGCACTAAGAATGAGAATATCGTCCATTAACTACTAAGCAACAATGCACTAAGAACGGGGTTGCTTGGAGAATTGATTTCACATATCACATTTCATTTGTCGGTATTCCGGTTGCAACAACATGGGAACTAAGGAATGATTAATGATGGCGAGAAGTAACACTGCATCAAGAATTCATAGGATGGTGTGCAATTGTCATGACAATCCTGACATAAAGGGCTAATACTCCAGGGTAGAACATAACAAAAGTTGGATTGGCATCTGATATGTGGAATACAACTACTTTGATCCAATCCTATAAATGGATAAGGAACTAGAGTTTGTTTCTCATAGTCATTCCGAAATAGTATGACTTGACGGACCACAAGAATATGAGGTATCAATGAGCATGAATGCATAGATACTCTTGACTATCAGCTAATAGGTGAAGGTCGGAATATAGCTAAAGAGGGACAACTCAAGGGAACATATGATTTTTCTGAGTTGTGAATGCATAGTATGTTGAATAAAGTTCAACATATTTCTTCCGGATAACCCTGTAAAAAGGTAGGACTAGCAGAGTCACAAATATCGAATGCAGAACTCATGAGGAGCACTCTTATTGTGATATTTTGGTTCAAACGAACTTTTGTCAAGGATGGTTCATGGTATTTGGAAGAATGATATACCATGGACCTCGAGTACTATCATGAAGGTCACTAATATCCTAAAGGAATGAGCGAACACTATCAACACGAATTAAGTAGAGTGAAGCTTGGGTTGAAGAACCCAGGAATAGAATACCTACTAACTAAGTGGCATCACGAGATGCTTTCGAGAATGATGGCTAGAATCACCACACTGGGAACAGAACACGAGGTTGGGATACTGGGTGGTTCTCTAAGATACCCTGGTGTCATAATAATAGCTTCAACGTATATGTCGAGGCAATGGAGTACCTCAACACACCGTGTGCTTAATCTAATCCAAAAGGACATCAGGAACGGGGGAGAGAGTTGCAAATGCATCAGATTATTTAGCAACGTGAGATAACTCAGAAAGCATAACGACTATATGGGCATGACATATGAGGCACCTGCAAGACAACTGACAACATCGCACTGAATTCTTATGGAAAACCCGATCCAGGAAAGTAACATCTTTCCTATAAGTCTCCAGCATAGTAACTTGTCATCCTGATGAATAGATGAGAAGCCTAGTTCCTTATCCCCATAGAAAAGAAGAGGGTAACTTAGAATAGAATGACACAGGATAATGAGTAAAAAGAGCCTTACATTCCCTTCCACAATCAATTCCCTTACATAACTAAAGCATTTCTAGACTCGACTTTGACCAGTTTGGCTCGGTAATCCTACAAGCAGTCAGGCTCTGATAGCAAAGCTGTCAGGACCCCGATCCTAAGTCACACCGAGCTAGCATGTAACACATCATATCTCTTTCTAGCCTCATGCACGGTATCCCCACGGTTGCAGCCCTACCTAGGCCAGGACCGTTTGCGCCTTTTGGGCTCACGTATATGATTGTGTTGCTAGCATCCATATGAAAGAGAACCCGGGCCGACATGACTAGTCATAAACCCAAGGTGGCACAAACTTACAGGGGCAGGCATACATGACCCATCAATGCACGTGTCGGTCAGCAACGGGTGTAACCGAGTCGTAGAGAGGCTACAAGGACTCCAGTTAACACTGCATGACATTTCCCCAAGGGGACAGACACAGGAGCGAGGAAGGACACATGCCGGTCAATCCATGTGATCCAGAGCAGTAGCAAGCTACCATGGCTTAGTGGAAGCACCAGGAGGCATTTCCCCATAAGGAAGGCTACCAAGCATAAATAACTAAGTGTCAGATCCCACACATACCAAAGCATTTTAATAACATACACACAATATGCTTGATATGTGTAGACACAACATGGCATCACAACATAACTCTATGACTCAAAGTATTTCTTTAAAAGGCTCCAAAGAGCCATACATAGTATGATATTACAAACATAGGTCTCATGACCCAACATACAAAGTCATACAAGCAACAAGCACACGCGTAAGCTTATCCTGCCTAAGTACAAACAACTTGAAAGAAAGAAGGCTGGAAAGCATGTCTATCTACAAGACCCTCCATACGAACCAGATGTCGGTGTACTAGAGTAGGGGTACCCTAGTATCCCGAACTTGTGCACGGGCAGTTGCGGCACCCCGCGGCAAGGCTTGCCGGGCGACCGCCAAGGTCCTCCGTGGTTCCTTCGGAGCCATTCAAGAACAAAGTATCCAAGCCAAGGAGACAAGGCCCCGGCAAGAGGAGCTTGCCGGGAAGGCCAACCGAGGCATCCCAAGGAACTTGCCGCGACACGCCACGCGTCCCGGCAAGGCAACAAGGCCCCGGCAAGAGGAGCTTGCCGGGAAGACCAACCAAGGCATCTTGAGGCCCGATGAGCGACAAGCTTACGGACCCGACAAGACAACGCCCGCGGCAAGGCGCTTGCCGCGGCAGGCGGCCACTCTGTGCCCACGCTCTAGCGCATCCACCAACGTGTCGCTCTGGGGGCCTTTCCAGGCGCGCGTGGCGGGAGGCTGTGCAGCCAGCGGTGCGCGGTGGCATGCGAAGCTGACAAGATCGCCATCGTGGCGAGCGGTGGCGCCCCTGACGGTACCTTTCTGCACTGTTTGGGCGACACAGACGGGGATTTAATGCCCTTGTCCCCTGCTGTCAGGGTTAGGTAGGAAACACTGTACAAGTAACTGTACCAACCACCTCTATTTTTACCATTTTACCCTTCTCTTCGTTGCCACCTGTCGGTGACCCCTTTAGCGTATAAAAGGAGGCCCATGCGCAACGTGGAAGAGGTTTGACTCATTCGTAAGCCAGAGAACACTCAGCTCTCTCTGGAGCAAGAACACAATACAATCAAACAAGCAACAGTAGGAGTATTATCTCTCCGGAGAGCTCCGAAGCTGGGTAAACTGCTCGTGTGCTTCGCCTCGATCTGCTCTTCGTGCGACCTCCACCCCCCGCCGAACCGAAAGGGGCCCGGTCCGCCGGCCCCATAGGTGTCCGTGGATCAGTTTCCCCGACATCTTTGGCGCGCCAGGTAGGGGGCATCGAGATTGCGTGAACCTGATCCGGCGTTCACACGAGCTAGATCTTCGTTTTCTTCATCGACATGCCACCGAAGAAGAAGACTTCGGCGGCAGCTGCTCCGTCCACATCACTTCCACCACCACTGGAGCAAACGGGTGGTGGAATGGACGCCGGCGGAAGAACGGACGTCGACGAGGAAGCTTATGATGCTGCCAGGTCCAAGGACAAGGCTGCACAAACCTCGGCGACCGTACATGTCCCGCGCCCATCTCAGGAGGCGCAGGACCAACAGCGTCATGGCACTCGCAGTGCCATACGCATGATAGGCCAAGATCAAGCTGGTGGATCTCGGGGCGCTCAAGACCAGCATGCGTGCCAGCGTGCTGGCGCGAGCAAGGCACGGTCGCCTGGACGGGATACTGCTCCTTCTAACATAGTTAGGAGTCCGAGCACATCCCGCTCCTCGCGCCGTCCACCACTGCCACCCACCACTTCGGCAGAAGCTTTGGCGCGAGCTCAACTGCTCCTGGATTACCCTCCAACGTCGGACAAGATCGACGAATGGAGGGCCACCATTCAGAGTCTCATCGGCTACGCCAACGGCGACACTCCACGGCAGCCGAGCGCGTCGCTGCCGCGGCAGGATTGCCAGGCGCGAGCCGGTGGCGACGAAACTGGTGGGGGTGCAACCACCATGCAATCACCACCCCAAAGGCCAAGATCGCCGACTCGCCGGATCCACCTCGACAGCGACTCCACCGCATCGTCGGATCCACGAGCTCGTCGCGATCAGCGCCAAGTTCTTCACAATCGACAGCAAGAAGACGCTCGTACTCGCATCAAGCGCCGAAGGGAAGCGCGACGTCAATCCTACAAGCGTGCTGTTCCCTCTGTTGACATGCATGCGCCAGGGGAACCAGGCGACTTGCTGTACGCGGTAGGTTGCCCTGCGTTCACTCGTGAGCTGCGGCAAGTCCAGTGGCCCAGCACGAAGAACTTCAAGCCAGACATACCGGAGAGGTACGACGGCAAGACGCATCCGTCGGAGTTCCTCAACATCTACACCATTGCGGTGCAGGCTGCCTGGGGACGGGACGACAAGATCCTTGCCAACTACTTCCTGCTGGTGCTCAAGCCCAACGTCAGATCCTGGCTCATGCACTTGCCGGACAACTCCATATCCTCTTGGGCCGATCTATGCCATCAGTTTGTCGGCGCCTTCACAGGCAGCCACAAGCCTCATGGCCAAGAGAGTGACCTTCATCTGCTTGCCCGGATGGAAGGAGAGCCCCTGTGCAAGTACATTCAGAGATTCAGCAATGTGCAGCACAACATCCCAGACATCCACCCTGCCGCGGTGATCAGCGCGTTCCATCAGAACGTGCGAAACCGCAGGATGCGGGAGGAGATGGCGATGTGCAAGATCAGGGACGTCAATGAGCTATATGCCCTGGCCGACAAGGGTGCACGTGCTGAGGAAGGGAGAAGACTCCCCGGAGAGAATATTGGAGCAAGAGGATCTGACAGCGAGGATGCTGCCCCGGCAAGGAAAAACCGGCGGCGAAATAACAGGAAGAAGAAAGGCAAAGAGGTGCTGGTCATTGAGCAGTCCGGCAAGAAGCCCAAAGCTGGTAGCTCCGGCAAGGAGGTTGCCGCAGATGTGGCGGTCGCCGACAAGCAAGACAGCACCAACAAGCAGTATTGCAAGATCCACCGCACCAAGGGCCACGATCTCCAGACCTGCAAGAAGGTCGAGCAGCTTGTTGAGCAACATAAAGCTGAATACGAGCGGCGCGACAAGGAGAAGGCCTAGGAAGGTGCTGGAGGATCCGGCAAGAAACGTCCCGGCCGAGGAGGACGCCGCGGCAAGGCCAAGCAGCGGCAAGGAGACAGACCTCCTCGCGGCCACGACAAGGATGAAGATGATGACAACGATGAAGACATGGATGATGAGGAGACTGATGAGCAGGAGTTCCAGAAAGCCACAGAGGTCCTGTGCATTGACGGCGGTGCTTCTCTGCATACCTCGCACCGCCAGCTCAAACAGTGGGTGCGGGAATTTAATGCAGCAGAACCACCCGTCGAGTCACGCAAGCCTCTGAAATGGTCCAGCACGCCTATCATCTTTGATATTGAGGACCACCCTGATCGCATAACTATGGTCGGGTGCTTGCCGATGTTGGTTTCACCAACTATCCGCAACCTCAAGGTCACTAAGATGTTAGTTGATGGCGGGGCCGGCTTGAACCTGATCTCCTCCGCGGTGCTCCAGAAACTCCAGATCCCTGACAGCGAGCTCAAAGAGACCGGTACATCTCAAGGAATCAATCCGGGAAGGAGCAAGCCGAAGGGAAAGATCACGTTGCCGGTAACATTTGGCAGCGAGTTGAACTTCAGGACTGAGAGGATTACGTTTGATGTTGCTGACTTTCCATTGCCTTACAATGGAATCCTTGGCCGTCCAGCACTCACCAAGTTCATGGCAGCCTCTCACTATGCATACAATGTTCTGAAGATGCCAGGCCCGATAAGTGTCATCTCTGTCCCTGGCGACAAGAAGGATGCCCTTATCTGCGCCAACAAGATCTACCGGGAAGCAACAGCCGCAACAGATCGCAAGACACTTGCCGCTGAAGCTCCCGGGGGGAAGAAGAAGACCAAGTCCGGCAAGAGCTCTGATGCCCACTCTGGCTAGCGCACCTCTTCGGAGTGCTGCACTACCATCGAGGACGCACCATCGAGCTCCACCGGCAAGTGTAAGAAGGCAATGGCAGCTCCACCTGAGACCAAGAAGGTGTCCGCCAAGGAGGACGGCACTGGTGGTACCTTCACCATCAGTGCCACTCTCGACCCCAAATAGAAAAGCGCGCTCGTTGCTTTCCTGCGGGCGAACGTCGACGTGTTTGCATGGCAACCGTCTGACATCCCCGGTGTTCCCAGGAAAGTAATTGAGCACCACCTTGCCGTCTGTCCTCATGCGTGGCCCATCAAGCAGAAAATCAGGAAACTGGCAGTGGAGCGCCAAGAATTCATCGCAGAAGAAATCAAGAAGTTGGAAGCAGCAGGCCTTGTCAGAGGGGTGCTCCATCCTACGTGGTTGGCCAATCCTGTAGTCGTGCGCAAGGCTAACGGAAAATGGAGGCTTTGTATCGACTTCACTGATGTCAATAAAGCTTGTCCCAAAGACCCTTTTCCCTTGCCACGCATTGACCAGATTGTTGACTCCACGACCGGATGTGATTTGCTCTCATTTCTTGATGCATACTCAGGATACCATCAGATCTTCATGGCAGAAGAGGATGAGGAGAAGACCGCATTCATCACCCCCTGTGGCATGTACTGTTTCGTACGGATGCCTTTCGGTTTGAAGAATGCTGGTTCAACATTCGCAAGGGTGGTCCACCACGCTTTTGAGCCGCAAATGCATAGAAATGTGGAAGCCTACATGGATGACATAGTGGTCAAGAGCAAGGACAGGGCCACCCTGATTCAAGATTTGGACGAAACATTTGCAAATCTGCGCAAGATCAACCTCAAACTCAACCCCGAGAAGTGCATGTTTGGAGTCCCTTCCGACAAACTTCTCGGGTTCTTCGTGTCCCAGCGAGGAATTGAAGCCAATCCCGACAAGATCATGGCCATTGAGCAGATCGAAGCACCGAAGCGCGTCAAGGATGTACGAAGGCTTGCCGATTGCATGGCTGCTCTCAGCAGGTTTATCTCTAGGTCTGCTGAGCGTGCCCTGCCGTTTTTCAAAATATTAAAAAATGCAGGTCCAATGAAATGGACTCCGGAGGCGGAGGCTGCGCTGCAGGACTTGAAGAGATACCTGTCCTCCACTCCAACACTTGTCGCACCTAAGCCACAAGAGAAGTTGCTGCTGTACATAGCGGCAACCAATCAAGTGGTTAGTGCTGCGTTAGTGGCGGAGAGGGAGGCAGATGACGAGCCAGCAACCACGGCAGACACATCCAGTGACAAGCAGAGGACTTCATCGGCGAGCTCTGGTCCCGACAAGGATGGATCTGCGCAGGAGCATGATAAGTTGCAGAAGAGAATGGTGCAGCGCCCAGTTTACTTTGTCAGTTCCCTTCTGCAGGGGGCTAGGTCAAGGTACTCTGGTGTGCAAAAGTTGCTTTTCGGCCTCCTCATGGCCTCGAGAAAGCTGTGCCATTACTTCCAAGCACATGAGATCACAGTCGTCACTCACTTTCCGCTGAAGAGGATACTGCAAAATCCAGAAGCGACAGGCAGGATTGTCGAGTGGGCGCTGGAACTGTCAAGCTTTGGCCTCAAGTTTGAGAGCACTTCAACTATCCAAAGCAGAGCATTGGCAGAATTCATAGCAGAGTGGACGCCAACACCCGATGAAGAAATTCTAGAGACGAGCATCCCAGTCAAGGAGGCAAGCAAAGAGTGGATGATGTACTTTGATGGTGCCTTCTCGCTGCAAGGCGTCGGTGCGGGCGTGCTGCTTGTCGCACCCACCGGAGAGCACCTCAAGTACGTAGTCCAGATGCACTTTCCCAAGGAGCAAGCAACCAACAATACTGCAGAGTATGAAGGATTGCTTGCCGGTCTCAGGATCGCAGCAGACCTTGGGATCAAGAAGCTCGTTGTCAGGGGTGACTCATAGCTTGTCGTCTGCCAAGTGAACAAGAACTATCAGAGTCCATTGATGGAAGCATATGTTGATGAAGTGAGAAAGCTAGAAGAGCACTTTGACGGCCTGCAAATGGAACATGTTCCAAGAGCTCAGAATGACATTGCTGATGGCCTGTCAAAGTGCGCCGCACTTAAGTTACCTGTGGAACCAGGGATCTTTGTGCTCAAGCTGACTCAACCATCCGTAGCACCATCAACTAGACTAGGCAAGAAGAGGAAGTTGATTTCTGGTGACTACTTTCCGGCAGAGCTCCCTGAAGCCGCCGCCAAGAAGGTCCCCAAGATCAACACTAAGGATGCTGAAGGGCAGTCTGCTCCGGCAAGCCTTATGGTTTGTTCCGTTGAAGCAGACGCTCCCGACAAGTTTTGCTCCGGCAAGCTTGCCGGGGAACATCAAGCTCCGGCAGAACCGCAAGTTCTTGCCGTAGAAGCGGATGTTCCCGCAGCAGCAGATGTGCCTTTAGTCCTTGTTGTCGAGCCACAAGCTCTAGCATGGGCACAGCAGATTGTCCATTTCCTTCAGACAGGAGAACTTCCCGAAGAGCAAGAAGAAGCGGAAAAAGTAGCCCGGCAGTCAAGTATGTACCAGTTTGTCGATAGCACACTGTACAGAAGAAGACTCAACGGTGTGAAATTGAAGTGTATTTGCCGGGAAGACGGACAAAAGCTGTTGGCAGAGATACATGGAGGCATATGTGGTCACCACATTGGTGCAAGAGCACTTGCCGGCAAAGCTTTCCGGCAAGGTTTCTTTTGGCCGACAGCCCTCCAGGATGCAACTGCACAAGTAACCAAGTGTGAAGCGTGCCAGTTCCATTCCAAGCAGATACACCAGCCAGCTCAAGCTCTCCAGACGATCCCTTTATCCTGGCCATTTTCGGTCTGGGGGCTCGATATCCTCGGCCCCTTCCCCCGAGCTGTCGGGGGCTTTGAGTACTTGTGCGTTGCAATCGACAAGTTCACAAAGTGGCCGGAAGTGGAACCAGTGAGGAAGGTGACAGCACAGTCAGCAGTCAAGTTCTTCAGGTCAATTGTTTGCCGTTTCGGGATCCCTAACAGGGTCATCACCGACAACGGCACACAATTCACGAGCCGCACCTTCATGCAGTACATCCAAGACCTTGGCGGCAAGGTCTGCTTCGCTTCTGTTGCTCATCCGAGAAGCAACGGTCAAGCGGAGAGGGCAAATGCTGAAGTGCTGCGCGGGCTCAAGACCAGGACTTTCGACAGGCTGCGCAAGTGCTGAAGAAACTGGATCGAGGAGCTGCCGGTGGTTCTTTGGTCGATCAGAACGACGCCAAATCGAGCCACTGGCCAGACACCTTTCGCTCTAGTCTATGGAGCAGAGGCAGTTCTCCCCACGGAACTCGTATACGGATCACCTCGAGTGCTCGCTTATGATGAGCTTGAGCAAGAGCGGCTGCGACAAGATGACGCGCTGCTCCTTGAGGAGGATCGTCTTCAGGCTGCTGTACGAGCTGCTCGATACCAGCAAGCTTTGCGCCGCTACCATAGCCGCAAAGTTAATGCCAGAAGCTTCGAGGAAGGCGACCTTGTTCTTCGGCGCATTCAGTCCGCCAAGAATTCCAACAAGTTGACGCCGAAGTGGGAAGGCCCTTATCGGGTGAAACGAGTCACTAGGCCCGGCACTGTCCGCCTTGAGACCGAAGATGGCATTCTGGTGAGCAACTCCTGGAACATTGAGCATCTTCGTAAGTTTTACCCGTAGGGCGCGGTTGCCGGAACCCGTTCCGGCAACCACCTTTTGTACAAGTCTTGCCGATGTTGCATGTAATCCTTTGTACAAAGCCCGGCACAGATCCCGTGCATAAGTAAAGCTCATGTGCTCCGCACATCTTGTCAATTTCATGCACTATATAATTTCTTGCATGTGTTATCTGACACTTTGTGCAGCACCTACCTCCGGTAAGCGATAACGAGCCGAAAGGCTCCATATCTTTATTTTCTCTTCTTTCTTTTTCTCAACAAAGGAAAGCAAGGTTCCCTCGCACACAAGTTTGCCGGGGGGGAAGGAGAAGATTATGATGTGGACCAGGCATCGTTCAAGCAAGTTTCGCCTTGCCGGAAAGCAAACGACAGAAAAGCTAAGTTGCCAAAGTTTGAGCAATCAGTTTTTAAATTTTTAAGTTATCTTCCTCGAACGACCGTGCTTTGTATGGAAAACCTGTGCGCGGAGGAACCAACTCGTAGCTAGTTGCGCCCTTACATTGTTTCGAGTCCACTCAACAACTTAAGTGCGCTGCAACTAGTCGCGACAAGGTTTCTTGTCGGAAGCGGTACCGCCAGCAGGCTGCTGACGTTCCGCACTCAGCGCTCGCGGCTCGGGTGCCTGCACCGACAAGTTCCCTAAAAGCGTAGGGTAAAAACATACAAAGGAAGGAATCTAGTAAAGGAAATAACGTAGCAATTGATAACAGAAATAGAGTTATATTACAAAATAACTTGTCGCAGCTCTAACAGATTGTTCTCATGACATGATTAGCAGCGACAAGGAAAAAGAAGAAACGGGCGGCCTAATCTACGCGATCGCCCTCAACCCTCTTGATCTCGCTCACCTTGTCCACAATGGGTGCGACAAGGGCCTTGAGCGCATCCAGATCAGCATCCGGCAGCAAGGACCTGAGGACGTTGGTGAGGTTGTGGCCTGGGTTGCGGAAGGCCACCTTCATCAGCACCTTCTAGAGAGCCCCCGTGCAAATCCTGCGCGACTCGTCGGCCAGCTTCTTTGGGATCCTCTCCCGGAGTCGCTGGAGTGCCGTCGCCACGCCCTTGAAGAACAGGCTGAGCTTGGCGCTGGGTTGGAGATGCTCGTCGGAAGGACACCCAAAGTTCTCCATCCCCAGCTGCGCCAGCTCCCCGTTGATGACTGCGGCGATGTTCACCAGACCCTCGGTCCAATGCTCCACTGTCTCCCTAAATGAGTTTTGGGTAACGGCGATGCTCGCCAGCAGCGCCTCATCAGCCTTGATCTTCTCCGACAAGGTCACCTCTCGCTCCTTGGCGGCGTCCAGCGTCTGAGTCAGCGTAGCCAGCTTCAATTCGAGATCCGCGTTGGAGTCCTTGGCGGCGCTGAGCTCCTTGTTCCTCTCAGCGAGAAGACCTTGCAGCTCACCATGGGCGGCAACATCCTTCTCGCGCTCACGCTTGAGCGCGGCAAGCTCCTCGCCGCTCTTCCTGATATTGGCCTCCAGCTGTGCCACCTTTGCCTCCAGCTCTTTCTTGGAGGCCTCTGCAGTTGCAGCAGCATCCCTTGCTTCCTTGAGAGCCCCGCCAAGTGTTTCCTCGCGCGCGACAAGCTACTCCTCGTAGCTGTTGAGGTTGGCTTTCCGCTGCACCAACTCGCCTTCTCGCGCGGATTGCTTCTCGGCAGCAAGCCTTTGTTCCTCCTCAGCTTCGGCCTTCTCGAGAAGGAAGGCTGTACGCTCCTTGGCGAGTCGCTCCCGCTCCTGTGCTAGGGACCGGAGAGCTTCTTGATTGAGGCCCCGGAGCTCCTCCGCGTGTTTCTCCATATTGACTCCCGCCTTAGCGACAAGCGCTTCCCGGGAAGCTAGCTTGGCTTGTCGTGCGCGGTAGAGTGACAGCAGCTTCCGCAGCAGCTGCTCCTCCTCAGGCTCGCCACTGCTGCTGCTTGGCGCGTCGACCAACGACAGCCCGGCGGAGGCGAGCACCTCCTCGTCAAAAGCTTCTCCTTCGACCGGCGCCTTGGAGCTCGACGCCCAGGGAAGCTTGATGAAGATACCATCGCCGGCCTTCAAGTAGGCGCCGGGCTGGGGCTCTTCGGAGCCTGGCTCCACGGCAGCGGCGGAGGGATCGGCGGTCGGCGCAGCGCCTGGCGCTCCTGCGGCCTCAGGGCCGTCAGTGCGATCGCCCGACCCCTCGCCAGCTTCTGCGGCGGCAGCCTTGGCGCCCTCCTCGCCGGCGGGCTCATCAGCACCGGCCCCTTCTTCGTTGGCGGCAGCGTCGTCGTTGCTGCCACGCGCGCCTTCCTCGCCGGCGTCCTCAGTCTCCATTGGCTCCACAGCAGATGGATCTGAAGAACGAAGAAGGGAGAGAAGTCAAGCAAATATGCAAGAAGAAAATCAGAAGAAGAAGAACCCAAGGGAAGTTTTTAGACAAGTGGATTACCTGTACCAAGATCTGCAGTTGCGGTCTCAACCACCGCAGGGTCGCTGGTGCCGTCCCTTGCCGGAGAACTGTCCCTTGCCGGGGAGTTCTCCCTTGCCGGAGAGCGCTCCCTTGCCGGGGACTCCTGCCTTGGCGGCATAGTCGAAGCAGATGGCGCTTCGGGAGCAGCTTCCGGGCACTCCTGATGAGGCTGTTCTGCTCCTACACAATTCAACGGTCAAGATGTCAGTAGAGAGCACCCATGCACGCTTGGCAACAAGAAATGAACTACAAACTTATGCTGGGGGCTGCGCTGGGGGCTGCTCTGGGGAGTAGTCGCCGGGTCTTTCAAGGTGGTCTCAGACACACCACCTGCTGACACGGTGGGATCATCTTCGATGACAATCACCGGGGCCTTGGCTCTCTTCGCCGCTCTTTGGGCCAGTGTCCTGAAAAGGAATGGATTCAGATCGAAGCAAGTCAGATGCAAGACGAAAGCAACCAGATAGCAAGAATTGAAGAACTACAAGAATACCAAAGAAACTTACTCTTCTTCCTCCTCGTCGGAGCTGAGTGCGGAGAGATCGAAGTCCGGCTCCCCTCTGGTGCGGCGAGGCGGAGGAGTAGGATCCCTTGCCCGCTTCGCAGGGGCGGTGGCGGTGGACCGGGAAGATCCCGCTCCAGTTGCCGCAGCAGCGTGAGGCGCTCCCGTGGCAACATTGCTTGCCGCGGTAGAGCATGTCGCACGGCTTGGCAGCTGTCGGCTCGTTTGCCGCCCCGCTACGTCTCCAGCCCTGCGGAGACGCCTTCTTGGCGGGGCTGGGGGCTCCGCCTGCGTCGAGCTGCCTGAAGGCTCGGGCTCTTCCTCACCGGCCTCGCTCGGCTCATCTTCAGGACCGACAAGCTCTTCCTCGCCGACAAACTCCTTGCGCTCGGCAAGGCTTGCCGCCTCTGCCTCCTCTACGGTGAACCCGAACGTGCCCGCGGCAGCTGCTGCCGCAGCCTCTTCCGCCCTAGTGGCGATGTGCTGCAGCTCCGCGTCGGTAGTGTCGCAGGTGAGGCTCTTCTGTTCGTCGGTAGTGTCGCAGGTGAGGCTCCGCGTCGGTACCCTAGTATCCCGAACTTGTGCACGGGCAGTTGCGGCACCCCGCAGTAAGGCTTGCCGGGCGACCGCCAAGGTCCTCCGTGGTTCCTTCGGAGCCATTCAAGAACAAAGTATCCAAGCCAAGGAGACAAGGCCCCGGCAAGAGGAGCTTGCTGGGAAGGCCAACCAAGGCATCCCAAGGAACTTGCCGCGACACGCCACGCGTCCCGGCAAGGCAACAAGGCCCCGGCAAGAGGAGCTTGCCGGGAAGACCAACCAAGGCATCTCGAGGCTCGGTGAGCGACAAGCTTCCGGACCCGACAAGACAACGGCCGCGGCAAGGCGCTTGCCACGGCAGGCGGCCACTCTGTGCCCATGCTCCAGCGCATCCACCAACGTGTCGCTCTGGGGGCCTTTCCAGGCGCGCGTGGCGGGAGGCTGTGCAGCCAGTGGTGCGTGGTGGCATGCGAAGCTGACAAGATCGCCATCATGGCGAGCGGTGGCGCCCCTGACGGTACCTTTCTGCACTGTTTGGGCGACACAGATGGGGATTTAATGCCCTTGTCCCCTGCCGTCAGGGTTAGGTAGGAAACATTGTACAAGTAACTGTACCAACCACCTCTCTTTTTACCATTTTACCCTTCTCTGCGTTGCCACCTGTCGGTGACCCCTTTAGCGTATAAAAGGAGGCCCATGCGCAACGTGGAAGAGGTTCGACTCATTCGTAAGCCAGAGAACACTCAGCTCTCTCTAGAGCAAGAACACAATACAATCAAACAAGCAGCAGGAGGAGTATTATCTCTCCGGAGAGCTCCGAAGCTGGGTAAACTGCTCGTGTGCTTCGCCTCGATCTGCTCTTCGTGCGACCTCCGCCCCCCGCCGAACCGAAAGGGGCCCGGTCCGCCGGCCCCATAGGTGTCCGTGGATCAGTTTCCCTGACACCAGACCTCTGTCTGGGATTCTCAAGCTAATCGGTCAATGATGAACTCATCTCAAGAATCTAAAGTGTGAGCTATAAGTCTCCTCTACAAAAACATAAATTAAGCAATGGTGAGTACAAAGGTACGCATCAATACTTACATCAGAAGTATCTACATATGCATCAATATCAAAAAGGGGGTTGTGAGGTTTGACTATAGCAAGCCAACTTTGACTCAGTGGCTCCTGTACTTTGACTACTAGAATATTCTTTGAGGTAAGAGAGTGCACACGAGTCCACATATTCACCATACCAATACACCACTATGGATCCGCTCCCGTCTCCCTACGAGAAATGCCATCCATAGCACTCACGCTTATCTTGCGCAATTTAGAGTATCCACTTCCAGTTATCTATGAATCATATAAGCTTTCCGAGTAGTCCATATCCGAGGACGCGACTATTCGAATAGTTTGATAACCCTGCAGGGGTGCACTTATTCACTCACACTCTCACCACTTATCGCCATTTACACAACGTGTACTCGGCAACCTTCAAGCGGAAGCCAAGCGAGAGTGTAGGCCACGACCTAACTAACCACACAAGTATCTAGTCCAGGTTTATCGCCTATTTGGGTTCCATCCGCAAGGAAGTCCGACCAAGGTTTCGACTACGGACCCAAACGACATGTGCAGGGTTCTCGAGCCCACCAAATGGGTGCCTCGGTACACCGTGCCACGGTGTATCTACCGCATCATATCCCACCCCTATGGTCAATGCTACGCATGACCCCCAACACATATCCTACAAAAACCAGAAAGTAGTTACAAGTCCTGGACAGAGATCAAGGCGATTAATAAGTCGAGAGGGTCCATGGGTTTCAGGCCCAATGCATGGTAGTAGCTATTCTTGGATCACAAATACATAACTCAGTTCCCGAGGACCGTCCCAATGAGACAACCAACCATGTACTCCTACATGGCCTCTCATCGCTACCTCTACCAAATCATGTTCACACACTTAGCTTTCAACAGTAGGACATGTTCACCACCATTCCAATCCATCCCAGATGAATCAGGCCTGACACAACTCTAGGCATATCAGGCATAACAAGAAGACATGAATGAGTAGGCATCATGAAGTAAAAGAGAGCAGGGGCGAGTGAGTGGGATTGTATCGGAGTGAACAAGGGTATTTTGCTTGCCTGGCACTTCTGAAGATAGTAGCTCTTCATTGGTGTCAAATCACAACATCGGAATCGTCTTCTACAAAAAACGAACAAACATCGGCAAACAAGAGGGAACAAAATCAATGCAATGCAACAATATGATGCATGATCATGACATGGCAAGATGTTGTGATTTGCGGTAATGCATCTAGCAACGATTTTGTTGGTGCAATATCTGCCTTCCTATGTTTTGGAGATTGTTGACAGAAATAGGTATGGACTGATTTGTTTGCTAGCGCATACAGAGAGAAATAGTCCATACAGAGACCAAAGAGAATGCTGTCTCCGATGCCAAGTTCGAGGAACTTCACCGAAGTATATCTGCGCAACGGAGAAGAATGAGCTACATCTAGTGAAGATGTGTAGATAAGAAGATTGTTGTGAAGGAATTATCCCCTTGAAAGATTACTGCTGAAGCAAAGCATTTGGTTCGGTGTTGTTGTCTGAAGAAATTGACTGCAGCGAACTGAAGTCGAAGACAAATTGAAGACACAATATTATTTTCGTCTTTCTTATTTGGTTCATTTGAGTCATAGGACCTCCATACTATTAAGAGGGGTATAGGTTCTCAAAGCTTCGATCCGCTGTGATGCTAAACCCAAATCCTGTGAAAGTTATGAGAGAAATCTCTTTGTGTTCCGAGCAAATACTTGCCAGCAAGAGACTGTGATCTTCTTCGCTGCGAGAGATTTGTCTCAGACCGAGGAGCTAGCATTACTTGTTCCACAAGTAATGTTACCTTTGTGCTCAAAATCCGACCGTTGGACTTGTGTCGTTCGGCCATTGGCTGCCCTTGATGTCCAATTTGGTAATTTCCCATCAGGGAAGGCTGCGGCTATAAATAGCCACCACACACCGGCTTTATCCGGTGGCTGCTCTGCTTAGGATTTCTGAGAAGACTGATTTGCGCACCCCCTCTCCGAGTGATTTGAGTTTAAGATCCACCAAGATAAAAATCAAGAGCCCAAACTTAGACAGTGGTTGAGCATCACAGTAGTTCTGAGTTAGGGTTCTTGTACCTATTACTCTTGAGAGTTGTGCACTCTCTAAATGGATAGGTTTCGGCTCGAGTGTAGAAGAGTTGTTGTCTTCACCGAGCTAGATCTTCAGCAACCAAGAGTGATTGTGGTTCGCAAAGGTCGACCGAAGGTTTGGAGATCGTCGACAAGTATCTACCACGAGTGAAATCAACTGAAGTCTGATCAGCTTCGAGTTGAAGGAGAATAGGGTGAAAAGAGTTTATCTTCCGTGTTAAGTCACTACCCCTCCAACCAGATGTAGCCCTTTGGCAGAAGGGTGAACTGGTCTACCAAATCTCTCTGTCGCCATCGAGCACCACTGGTTCAATTCACTTCACTACATTACTTTCGGCAGTCTTCTTATGTGCTTTGTGATGATAGTTATCTAATCAGTTATTTTCTATTGCTTATCATTTGGCTCCACTCTCATTGTGACATTTATCATTTGTAGCTGACATTATTGCACCCTCATCACACAGTGATGCCACCTTAGTTCTTGTTATCCTCTCTGCTGTGATCTTTTACATCAGTATAGTCATTCTTCGTAGTTGTCCATCGCAGTTAAATTCTAGCTCTTTGTCATGATATTGTTTCTGTTGGCATATTGCATTACAATAGCTATCATCAAGCCTATTGTTTACTATGCTCGAACCATTATTTCATCCTACATCGAAGGTTTTGTTCCTCAATAGCAAGCTTGATTGAGTTCATATCTACCGAACCTTATATCTGCTGTTGTGTTTTGGGATCAGTTCAAAACATTCACTAGAATTTTTGAATCTCCCGTTCACCCCCTCTGGTCGATATACTCTTGGTCCTAATAGATGGTATTAGAGTAGGTTCTCCCTGTCTCTGTTTATGAAAGGTCTAACATTCTTAGAGTTTTGAGTATGTCATATGCAAGTAGATCCTTGCACTCTAAAAGATTTCCTATCTTCGATGGAAATGACTATCTCTACTGAAAGAAAGAATGAGGATTAGAATTCAAGCCATCAATCTAGAATTGCGGCAGACTGTGGAAAATGGATACACTATTCAATACCCTGATGCTCCAACCCCTGATGACAAAGCTATGTTGCGGTTGGATGCACAAGCGAAAGACATTACCTCTGCAAGTATCTCAAAGGACATTTTCATTCAGTTCTGAACGCTTGACACTGCTAAGCAGCTCCGGGATGCCATAAAAATGCCCATGAAGAATTCATTGCCAAAACAGACCCTCACACTCAAATGCTTCGTGCCATGTTTGCTGGTTTCAGAAGCGTTCATAAAGAAAGTGCTATGGAACTCACTGATCGGTTGATAAATATTGTTGAAAGACTTCATCAACGAGGAGTAATTGATATCACCGATAAAGATGTGGTCAACAAGCTGCTTAGTGCTCTTGATGCCACGTTCAATCCCATCATAGCAGAAATCAAGCAAAGACCAAATTATGAAGAACTTCACTATATAGAGGTCATGACGCTGCTGTCACTTCACAAAGAAAAGATGGAACTAGAAAATGCAGATCAAGAAACTTCTTCGGAAGGTGGAGGAGAAATTCTCTCAAACTATGGCAGTTCACACGAAGAAGAAGATATTGAGAATCAACACACCATCACTAGAGAACTAGAGATGCTAACAAAAAGGCTAAGTGATCTCAGAAGACAAAATTTATGCCTCACAAATAATGATGAATTTGACTTGCATGAATCATCAAGAAAGTTACCTTCGAAAGAAATGAAGTGCTTCAAGTGCAAACAATTCGGTCATCTCATAGCAGACTATCCCTGCTGGGAAGAAAACCTAGCAACATATGGAAATATCTTCACTGTAGTGGATTCACACGAATGGATCGTCATACTAAGCTCTCGAAGAAGAATGAATCTTCCGCATCTTCTTCGAAGAGACTAGTCACTGACATGAAAACCAGAGTAACCATCGAGTCAAATATGAAGAGAATATCACAGTTGAATAGAGCGTGTGCTGATGTGATGCCTGAGGGAGTCCTGGATTAGGGGGTATCCGGACAGCCGGACTATATACATCTTCCGGACTATTAAAGCGTGAAGATACAAGACTCAAGACTTCGGCCCGTGTCCAGATGGGACTCTCCTTTGCGTGGAAGACAAGCTTGGCAATCCGGATATTGTGTTTCCTTCCTTGTAACCGACTCCATGTAAACCCTAGCCCTCTCCGGTGTCTATATAAACCGGAGAGGTTGGTCCTTAGAAGGCCGATCACAATTACAATCATACCATCATAGGCTAGCTCTTAGGGTTTAGCCTCTAAGATCTCGTGGTAGATCTACTCTTGTACTACTCATATCTTCAATATTAATCAAGCAGGAAGTAGGGTTTTACCTCCATCGAGAGGGCCCGAACCTGGGTAAACATTGTGTCCCTTGCTTCCTGTTACCATCAGCCTAAGACGCACAGATCGGGACCCCCTACCTGAGATCCGCCGGTTTTGACACCGACATTGGTGCTTTCATTGAGAGTTCCTCTGTGTCGTTGCTGTAGGGCTTGATGGCGCCTTCAATCGTCAACAACACGGTCCAGAGGGAGACTTTTCTCCCCGGACAGATCTTCGTGTTCGGCGGCTTCACACTGCGGGCCAATTCGCTTGGCCATCTGGAGCAGATCGATAGCTACACCCCCGGCCACCAGGTCAGGTTCAAAAACTTGAACTACACAGCGGATATTCGCGGAGACTTGATCTTCGACGGATTTGGGCCTGCGCCAGGAGCACCGAACAGTCACGATGAGCACGGCTTAGACCTGCTGTCGGACGAAGCTCGGGATATCACCCCTGCAGAAGCCTCGGATCTAAATCCGGAGCAGGTTGTGTTGCCTAAGGACGGAAGGTTGTACCCCACCCCGCAGGCCGCACACTCATCGGCGGTGGAGCCGAACACAGGTCTCACCTCTGTGGAAGCCTGTAACCCCGGGCCCCCGGACTCGTATCTGGTTGTTGGTTCCGGTCCGCACACCCTCGAGCCAGCCGAGCCAGGTTGGGCTCCGGTAATGGAGTTTACCGTAGCAGACATCTTTCAGCACTCGCCCTTTGGCGACATGCTGAACTCATTAAAGTCTCTCTCTTTGTCAGGAGGCTCTGGGCCAAACTATGTCCGGCTTGAGTGGGAAGCAGGCCACGAAGGAACTCGCTGCCCACCCACCACCCACTTCATTTCCACGGTCGATGATTTAACCGACGTGCTTGACTTCGACTCTGAAGACATCGACGGTATGGATGACGATGCAGGAGAATTACAGGAGCCACTGCTCACAGGGCGGTGGACGGCCACCTCCTCATACGATATATACATGGTGGACACTCCAAAGGAAACCAATGGCAACGAGGCAATGGAGGATAACCCCTCAGGAGAAAAGCAAAGCATGGGCGTCATCGGCGCCGCTCCAAGCCCTGCCACAGCAATACCGGCCCTGGAGATGAAAGCAATCCGGATGGCGCCGAAGAGGAATACAACCCTGACCAGCCCGCCTCGAGCAGGTCGAATAGGAAGATGAGCAGGTCAGCCCAGACGAACAGGTGACCGGTGGATATTCGGAGGAGGACAACTATATGCCCCCTCCGAAGACAAGATTAGCCTCGGCGATGACGAGTTCGGCGTGCCTGAGGATCCCGTGGAGCAGGAGCGCTTCAAGCGCCGACTTATTGCCACTGCGAGGAGCCTGAAGAAGAAGTAGCAGCAACTCCAGGCTGATCAAGACCTGCTCAAAGATAGATGGACTGAAGTCCTGGCAGCCAAGGAGTACGGACTCGAGCGCCAAACGGCTGACCGGCCACCCCGTGGCCGGGATAAAACAGGATATCAGTCTGAATACCAGCCCGCACCCCCACGCCAATACACTATGGCCCGGGGCAACAGGCAGGACCTGTAAGATATTCTGGAAAACAAAGTAGGACAGGCAAGATCGATCTATGGATCGCGGGGACGTGCCCCAGCATGCGACGATGACCGTCACGCCGGATACATCATCAATAAGTCTGGCCAGGCCGAACACAGCAACCCAGACCAATTCGAACTGCGTAGCCACATAGCCCGGCATAGAGGCGCCGCACACCCCCTCTGCTTCACTGACAAAGTAATGGATCATGAATTCCCAGAAGGGTTCAAACCCGTAAATATCGAATCATATGATAGCACAACAGACCCCGTAGTATGGATCGAAGATTTCCTTCTCCACATTCACATGGCACGCGGAGACGGTCTACACGCCATCAAGTATCTTCCCCTTAAGCTCAAAGGGCTAGCCCAGCACTGGCTAAACAGCTTGCCAGCAAATTCCATTGGCAGTTGGGAAAACCTGGAAGATGCATTCCTCGATAACTTCTAGGGCACATATGTGCGACCACCAGACGCCGATGACTTGAGCCACATTACTCAACAGCCCGGAGAGTCAGCCAGGAAATTCTGGACTCGGTTCCTAACTAAAAAGAACCAAATAGTCGACTGTCCGGACGCCGAAGCCCTGGCGGCTATTAAGCATAAAATCCGTGATGAATGGCTCGCTCAACACCTCGGCCAGGAAAAACCCAAGTCCATGGCAGCCCTCACAACACTAATGACCCGCTTTTGCGCAGGCGAGGACAGCTGGTTGGCTCGCAGCGGCACCGCGCCACATTCCGGCACTTCAGATATCCGCGACAATAACGGTAAGCCACGACGCAATAGACATAAGCGACATAACAACGGCGACAACATCGAAGACACGACAGTCAACGCCGGATTCAGTGGGTCCAAATATGGTCAGTGGAAGAAGTCGTTCAAAAGAAACAATCAGGGACCGTCCAGTCTGGACCATATACTGGAGCGCTCGTGCCAAATTCATGGCACCCCGGACAAGCCAGCCAACCACACCAACAGAGACTGCTGGGTGTTCAAACAAGCCAGCAAAATAAACACCGAAAACAAGGACAAGGGGCTGCACAACAACGATGACGAGGAGCCCCGGCGTCCGAACACGGGGGGACAGAAGAAATCCCCCCCCCCAGGTGAAAACGGCCAACATGATCTATGCCACTCACACCCCCAAGCGGGAACGGAAGCGAGCACTACGGGACGTCTATGCGATGGAGCCAGTCGCCCCCAAATTCAACCCATGGTCAGCTTGTCCGATCACCATCCTACTAGCATCCGTCATGGCGGCTCAGCCGCATTGGTCTTAGACCCAATCATCGACGGATTCCACCTCACACGAGTCCTTATGGACGGCGGTAGCAGCCTAAACCTGCTTTATCAGGACACAATGCACAAAATGGGCATCGACCCTTCAAGGATCAAGCCCACTAAAACCACCTTTAAAGGTGTAATTCCTGGAGTAGAGGCCCGTTGTACGGGCTCTATAACATTGGAAATGGTCTTCGGATCTCCGGACAACTTCCGAAGCGAAGAGTTAATCTTCGGTATCGTCCCTTTTCGTAGTGGTTACCATGCACTGCTCGGACGAACCGCATTCGCTAGATTCAATGCGGTACCACACTATGCATACCTCAAGCTCAAGATGCCAGGCCTGCGCGGGGTCATAACAGTCAACGGAAACATGGACTGCTCTCTCCGTACAGAAGAGCATACTGCAGCCCTCGCGGCAGAAGTACAGTGCGGCGTCCTCCGGCAAACCACCAATCCGGCGACGACAACCTCAAGCACCGTCAAGCGAGTCCGGAGCACCCCGCAACAGGATCACCGGGCAGGCCAAGAGCGCGACTAGCAGTCTGACCTCTGCTCAAACCCCATCAAAGCAGCATTCGTGCCACGCGTACACAATTACGCACTCAAAATACCATGGGCACAGGCGGAGGCGCATCAGTGACTCAGTCAATGGTGCGGTATCACCGCAGCATACTTTCATAAAAAAACCTTCCTTTTTTATTTCTTTCAGGACACTACCTTAGGGCAGCCTCTTCAGAAGAGTCGGATTGTCGGACCTATACAGGGGAGAAAACCAATGAGGCAACAGGCTTTGCGCACAGAAGGAAAAACCCAGGTGGAATCTATTTATGATCGCTATACCTGTTTCATCTATCTGTACGCGGCCTGCCCCTGGATAGGACATGTCAAATAGTCCTATTTATCTCTGCTTAATGCATTCATTGTAAACATACGCTTAAACGTATTATTCATCAATGGGAGATCATATATAGCGTCAGCTTATTATTCTTCATTGAGCATTTTTCCTTACAAATGTTTATTTGATATTGCATCCGTACACCTTGGTACGTTCAGTCTGCCAGGGGCTTCCTATGGCGCCCCATAATATGGCAATACAAGTCTGAACACTTTCAACAGTGCGACACCCCGAACTTATAGCACTATATGCATCAGCTCCGAATCATGTCTTGGGTCTACAGTTGGGTTAGCCCGACTCCCTTGTTTTGGTACCTTACGTTCTGTTATATCGGCTAAGGTAGCGCAGGAAGAACTACTGCGATTGTGTCCCAGTTCTTCCGTACGAGCACCTCAGTAGAGAAAGCCGAAAACTGACCGGCATGATGTGGCGACAGCTGGTCGCTGTTCGAGAGGTCTTAAAATCCTTAAAGATTTTTCCGCTTTAGGCGATAAATCGGCTTCGTCCGATCTAGGCGTATATAGCGCCCCAATTCGGCCTTCCGGATTCTAGGGGCTTCGCCGAAATTTAAATTGTAGACTTCTATGGCTAAGTGAAAGTTATAAAGCCGCATAGTCTGATTGCCTTGTTCACTGCGCCAGACACCTCCTTAAGGGACCAAACATTTGGATAAGAAGTGTCCGGGTTTTCCACGAACACCTCAGTACTAGTTACATGGGGGCGGAAGTTAACGACTGACCTACTTTCAGAATTTTATAAACAGCCGCACAGAAGGTAATATTTTAAATAACAATAGCGCTACATAGCGCAAGTAACTTCATCTTTAAATTACAACAGTGGCAGAGGTACATTTAGTCAAAGATCTTGTCCTTGGTACATTCATCGGCCACGAGACGAGCGCCCTTCATAACGTCATCATAGTACTTCTCGGGATGGCGATGCGCCTTGCCCTCCGGCGGACCATCCTTCACCAGCTTGCCCCAATGCACCTTCGCACGGGCAAAGGCCCGGCGGGCACCCTCAATGCAAACGGATCGCTTGATTACTTCAAGCCGCGGACAGGCATTCACCATCCGCTTGATCAGGCCGAAGTAGCTAGTGGGCAGGGGCTCACCAGGCCACATCTGGACTATGAAATCTTTCATAGCCACTTCGGCCGCCCTGTGGAGTTCGACCAGCTACTTCAGTTGGTCACTCAGAGGCATTGGGTGTTCGGCCCCAGCATACTAGGACCAGAACAGCTTCTCCGTTGAGCTCCCCTCCAGGGCACGGTAGAACTCCGCGGCATCTGATATGCTATGTGGCAGATCTACGAATGCCCCTAGAGAGCTCCGAATTCGGGTAAGTAAAAGAAACGCCTCCTCCATATGTTTTATTTGCATAAAGAATTTCTTACCTGCCGCTATCTTTTTGGCCTCCTGGATTTCCTGTTGTGCCTTCTTGGCTTCAGCCTTGGCGTCTTTCATACTCACGAGGTCCTTCACAAGCTCGGCCTCTTTCATCTTCAGATCATGCTCCACGGACTCGAACTTCTTGCCGAGGTCCCGGAGCTCTTGCTGTACCTCGCCCACTCTAGCTCTTTGCTTTTCGCGCTCCTTGCATCCAAGGCCGCCTTGTCTTCGGCCTCAGACAACGCTTTCTTCAGGGACACCACTTCGGCGGTGGCCCTTGTTACACAGTCACGACGCTTCGTCATTAGACTAACCAATTTTATCCAACCTTAAATACATAAGAGTGGGGAATCACTCACCTTTGTTCTCTTCGAGCTGCCTCTTCGTGAGGTTGAGCTCTCCCTGCGCCTGCTCCAGGTCTCGCTTTAGTTCGGCAACCTCGGTTGTGCGGGCAGCAGCGACAAGCAACACAGCCTGCTTATTCACATGAACATTTATTATTAGACTCCTGCGGATTATAATTAACCCTCCGTTTGGATTTTCCTTCCGAACACCAAACAAAGTATCAGGGGCTACTACCTATTGGGTGGTAATTTCACACATTTTTATTACTTACCTCAAGCCTGTCAGGAGGCTGGTACACGCTTCGGTTAGTCCGCTCTTGGCAGACAGAACCTTCTGAATCACCGCACCCATAAGGGTACGATGCTCGTCATCCATGGAAGTGCCGCGAAGCGCTTCCAGCAGACTATCCGATGCCTCTGGCGTGACGGAAGTCATCGGCACAGACGGCTCGCCATCCCTAGTGAGGGGCCGCCTGCCCACATCCGGAGCATTGAAGGCTTCGGCACAATATCCGGATGGGAGTCCGGCTTGCTGCGGCTCTCATCGGCACGATCCACGGGGATCTTGAACCCCGCATGTCCGACATCTGGAATCCCGCCTTGGGGCATCTCCAGAGTCACCTCCCCCCGCTCTGGGAGCCTTCAGGACAACACCTCCGTGTCATCCGCGGGTTGAGGAGTAGTGGCCGTCGGGAGCGTGTTCATCTCTGAATCGCTCAGGGATCCATCCGAAGAAGATACTTTGGGATGAACCCTGGCCGGACTGCATATATGTTCGGCGTTATAAAAAGACTGTGAAGTAAAGTCATAACAGAGTGCGGATACTTACGATCGCGCTAGGGGCTTCCCCCTGGGCAGCCACCCCTCCTCGCCATGGGCGGCTGTGGCGGAGTAGTCTAGAAGGGACACCTTTCCCTTCTTGGACGACCCAGCCTCCCCCTTCGGGACGGCTTTCCTTTTTTTCTCCTCCCTAGTGCAGGGAGGTAGAGTTTCTTCCTGCTTCCCCCGCCTCCACGGGAGGAATCTGTCTCGTCGTCGTCAGACGACGTGGGTATGACGGCCTTGCACCGAGGGCCTTTCTCGGCCCCCTGGTCCGCCTTCTCGGGCCCCTCACCCTCTCCGGGTGGGGTGGTCCCTTCTTCTTCTTCCTCCCCTTCAGGGGATGAGTGTGCCTCGTCGTCTTCGGACGAGGCTTCCGGCGCAACCTTACGCCGGAGACCCTTTCAGATCCCCAGGGCCTTCTTTTCGGCCCTCTTCTCCGGCACCTTGTAAGGCGCCGGGACCAACATCTCTGTCAGAAGAGCGTCAGCTGGGCCTTCTGGCAGCGGAGCCAGACAGTCAATCTGCTCCGCTGTCTCCACATAATCCTGAACAAATATGTACAATTACTTAAGACTCCCCCATGAATATATTGGGAAGAATTGAATCCAGTGGTAGCCTGAAAACTCCTCGGATGTGGGAGGAGGTACTTCGGAGGCCTTGAACAACGCCTTCCACGCGTCTTTGTGCTTCATGCCATAGAGCCTCTGAAGCGTCTGATGTTCGGCCGGGACGAACTCCCACAGATTGAATTCCCGCCTTTGGCACGGCAGAATCCGGCGAACGAGCATGACCTAGATCACGTTGACAAGCTTGATGTTCTTGTCCTTCATGCTCTAGATGCAGGTTTGGAGTCCGATAGATTCGCCCCAGGACAGGCCCTTCTTTTCCCAGGAGGTGAGCCGCATGGGGGTGCCGGATCGGAACTCGGGGGCCGCTGCCCAGTTGGTATCGCGTGGCTCGGTGATGTAGAACCACCCCAACTGCCACCCCTTCTCGGTTTCCACAAAGGAGCCGTCAAGCCAGGTGACATTAGGCATCTTACCCACCATGGCTCCTCCGCACTCCGCCTGTTGGCCACTCACAATCTTCGGCTTCACACAGAAGATTTGTAGTCACAAGCCGAAATGAGGCTTGATGCGGAGGAAGACCTCGCATACGATGATGAATGCCGAGATGTTGAGGACAAATTTCAGGGCTAGATCATGGAAATCTAGCCCGTAGTAGAACATGAGCCCGCGAACGAAGAGGCGAAGTGGAAACCCCAGTCCACGGACGAAGTGGGCGAGAAACACGACCCTCTCGTGGGGTCCTGGGGTTGGAATGACCTGCCCGTCATTCGGTAGCCGGTGCACTATGTCTATGGCCAAGTATCCGGCCACCCGAAGATTTGCGATATTCTTCTCCTTCACGGTGGAAGCCACCCACTTGCCTCCTGCTCCGGACATGTTTAGCTGTGCGGAGAAGACTTGGGCTAGGGCGCTGGAGCTCGAGGGGGAAAGAGTGGGCAAAGAAGGAAGAAGGCGTGGGTAAAAATGGGGAACTCTTATCCCTTTATAGAGGCGACGGAAGCGGTGCGCCTCCCCATTTGCCCGTTGAGAATTGCTTACTTCCCAAGCGCCACGATTGATGGCATGGTGGGATTACCCATACCCGTATTGATGAGAATCCCGTGATAAGGGGACACGATCTCTGCTTTGACAAGACGTGTCAAGGAAACCGCCTCGCAATATGCGTTGTGGCTGGTTGTAGGAAAACGGTTCGAATAATGACCCGAGCGTAATGACATGTCATGTTGTCTAAAAAATTGTCAGCAGATTGCATTTGTGAAATATCATTCTCTACGGCGGTATGTGAAGATCATTTTGCGGATCCAGACACGGTTGAAGTGTTCGATAATTACCTTGGAGTGTTCGGAGAAGGAACCCGCCTTGCAATGCCGAAGACAAGACTGCGCGCCGGACTCATCGTCATTGAAGCCTGGTTCAGGGGCTACCGAGGGAGTCCTGGATTAGGGGGTATCCGTACAGTCGGACTATATACATCGTCCGGACTATTGAAGCGTGAATATACAAGACTCAAGACTTCGGCCCGTGTCCGGATGGGACTCTCCTTTGCGTGGAAGACAAGCTTGGCGATCCGAATATTGTGTTTCCTTCCTTGTAACCGACTCCATGTAAACCCTAGCCCTCTCCAATGTCTATATAAACCGGAGAGGTTGGTCCTTAGAAGGCCGATCACAATTACAATCATACCATCATAGGCTAGCTCTTAGGGTTTAGCCTCTACAATCTCGTGGTAGATCTACTCTTGTACTACTCATATCTTCAATATTAATCAAGCAGGAAGTAGGGTTTTACCTCCATCGAGAGGGCCCAAACCTGGGTAAACATTGTGTCCCTTGCTTCCTGTTACCATCAGCCTAAGACGCACAGATCGGGACCCCCTACCCGGGATCCGCCGGTTTTGACACCGACAACGCCCCCGATTCAATCGTACACTAATCATACACGCAAATGTGTATGATCAAGATCAGGGGCTCACAGGAAGATATCACAACACAACTCTAGACACAAATTAAAATAATACAAGCTTTATATTACAAGTCAGGGGCCTCGAGGGCTCGAATACATCAACTCGAATACAAATGATTCAGCGGAAGCAACAATATCTGAGTACAGACAAAAGTTAGACGAGTTTTCCTTAAGAAGGCTTGCACAAAAGCAACATCGATCGAAAAGGCAAGGCCTCCTGCCTGGGAGTCTTCAAACTACTCCTGGTTGTCGACGACCTCCACGTAGTAGTAGGCACCCTCGGTGTAGTAGTAGTCATAATCGAAGGTGGCATCTAGATCCTGGGCTCCACCATCTGGTTGCAGCATCCAAGAAGAGTGGAAAGAGGTGGAAAAGGGGCAGCAAAGCAACCATGAGTACTCATACAACGTACTCGCAAGCAAGGATCTACACTACATATGCATCAGTATCAATGAAATGGGTAGTATCTGTGGACTGAACTGCAGAATGCCAGAAGAGAAGGGGGAAGCCTAGCCTATCAAAGAGTAGCATCTTCATGTAGCTCCAAGCATCTTGCGGCAATCAGAAGAGTATAGAATAGCAATTTATATTTAACAAACATGTTGTAGAAATAACGCCCGGAGATCCTTCCACGACTCCCTACGGGAAAGCAATCTCGGAGCCACATATACATTACATGCCTCAACATTCAGTATCTAGTTCTAGTTGTATTGATCGGGATACATCTCCGAGCATCCGTTACTGTGGACCCAGCTATTTGAATAAATAATACTTCCCTGCGGGGGTGCACCAACTTACCCAACACGCTCGATCAACTCCGGCCGGACAAACCATAAGGTGATGACCGGCCTCGGCTAATCAACATACCGCAATCCTACCTAGGCTCAACAGAGAGGCCAGCATGCCGGTCTACATCCTAAGCGCGCAGGGGTCTTGGGCCCATCGCCCTTTGCACTCTTGCATGTTGCGTGGGCGGGCGGTGAGCAAACCTAGCTACCTCCTTAAAAAAGCAGGTGCTTACGCAGTCCAACCCGGCGGGTGCCGCTCCATCACTGACGTCCGTTGAGCTTTCGGCTGATACATACGATGCAGTGTGCCCATACTTATTCCTGCATGGTGGTTAGTGCGAAAAAGGCCAGAGGCCTACTCGGATCAAATATCCAAACCATTAGTGTCTTGGTAGTGCGGTAACGATCAATGATCCACGATATGTGGTCCCGTCGTGTCACACCCTGCATTTTGTAACATTTCATTTGTATTAATAAAGCATGAAAATTTGGACCAACAAAAACTTTTGCATCATCTGGCTTTTATTTGGATGTTGGTTTTCTCTCTGTGATTTTCTTAGTGCTCTTTAAAGTCAATACAACTCCACCTTATATACTTCATCGCCTTGCCCCAAATTTCTGCCCAATGATCATGCCATGTGTATAGAGCAATATAATATTTTCATACAAAAATAATTTGGCCAAATAGTATTTTCAAAAATTAGTTTTCCAAAAACCCCTAAATTAAGGTTTGCACTGCAAGTACTTGATTGGGGTATGAAAAATATTTCAAAAGGTATATTTGAATCCTATTAGATGTAGGACTCCCATAAACCACAAAAATATAATTTTAAAGGCTATTTTCCTATTTTATTTAAAAGCTTTTTCTTAAGGCCAGAAATGGTCTTTAATAGGGAAAAATTATTTTATTGTTTCAAAAATATTTGACAAAAATCAGGGAAACTCAGTGGACATATATTTTCCATATATAAGAGTTTCAACACATGGTCATGTTCAAAATATTGGACAAAACCTCCCAAAACCATTTCTGCCCATTTCAAGGATTTGAAATATTTCTACAGGAAATATTTTCAAGAAAATCCAAGGAAAATCCAGCAAGTCACAAATGCATATTGTGATCACCTTGCAAAGCCTCATGTCAATTAAAGTCATTTTGGTTCACCAAAATGCCCCAAAACCCTCTCTGACCAGAATCAAAATTGAACAACTTTGTACTGCCAACTTTCTCTCCTTGATCCCAACTTTTGTGAGCATGATCACATGACCAAATGAGGCCACCACACCAAGTGGTGCATCAAGGAGAAGTGATTTACTCAACTAGATCTACACAAGTTCATTTTTGCTAATTTCTAGGGTTTACAAAAGTTGCATTGGCAACCTTGCCCAAATGAGCTCAAAATGGGTGGAAGGCCCTAATTATATGTGCCATTTCACCCTGTGGAGTAACAAGGCTAATGGAGATCATCTACTTGCCCAAACCAGCATCAAACACCTTCTGCCACTTTACCAAAATCCTATTTTTGGCCTCTCCCACTAATCTACATGAGCTCTTCTTTTTAACACAACCCCTCCTAGATCCCCTTTATCTCCTAGATGCTTTCCTGCCCGAGGAAGCAATGATGAAGGGAGGGGGAACCCCATTTTTCTTCTCTGGACAGCAGATTCCCCTCTCTCTCTCTCTCAGCCTCCTTCTCTCCCCTCAGCTTTCCAGAGCATCCAAGGCTCTCTCCAGCTTTTGCCCAAGCCCCCTCCAGCTGCCAGACACAAGTGGACGCGCGTGGATGCAGGAAAACCGCGGATGCTGGCCAAAGTCGCGCTCTGGAGAGCCTGGCAGGGCACCCAACCGTTGACGCCGCGTCCCCTGACCACTTCGAGCCTCCCCCGCACGCCAGTCGATGCCCCTCGACGTCCGCTCCATGCCAGAAGGCCGCCCACTTGCTCCCGCGCCCTCCTCTCTCTCCTGCAGCTCGCGCCAGAGCGCCGCTCCGCTCAGCCAATGCACGCCCTGCTCCTGTGGCCTGCCCGCAGCTCGTCCCTCTCCTCCTCTCTCTCCCTGGCTCCCTAAACCACTCCCACGAACGCCCCCGAGCCTCCATTCCCTCTCTAACGGCCACCCGAGCCGATCCCGCGGGCACCCGTAGGCCACGCCTACGGTGGACCTCGGCCAGCCTATATAAGGCGACGCCGAGCCCCTCTCTCACTCCCTGTCGCTCCCCCACCCTCCTAATCAACCTCCCGCACTCCCCATTCATCTCCAAAACCGCCCGAGCTCGAGATCGAGCCCGAGCTCCGCCGCTTCGGCTCACTGGAGTTCGCGAGATACAGGCCTCCCCCGCTCCTCCTCTGCCCCGATCTGGAACCGCCACGGTCCACTGACCATTTCCCCTCTCTCCCCCGCTTCTTTTGCAGCCAGAAACGGCCGGAGCCACCGCCGCCCGAAGCTCCTCCGCCGTGCCTCCTCATCACCGACGAACCAGGCAACTCCGGTGACGTCCACCACCTCCACCCGAACGGCAACTCGACGCTGAGTCCATCCGTGCCTTCACCCGACCTCGCCGTGCCCCGCATCGACGCCGGTGAGCCTGCCGACCCTCTGTCGCAGGGTTAGGGATGACAGGCGGGCCCCGCCTGTTAGCCTCTCCCCTCCATCTCCCCTCTCTCTCTCGCTGACGCCTGGGCCCCGCCCGTCAGGTTTAAACCTGGCGCGCGCGCGTGCACCAGCGCGCTGGGCCGCCTCTCTGGCTGGGCAACTGCGCTGCGGCTGTTCTGGCCCAGCAGGCACAGAGCCCTTTTTCCTTTTTCTTTTTCTGTCACCCTTCCAAAAATTCCAATAGGATGAAATATTTGTCCAAATAAATTAATTTCAATTCCTAAATTCCTAAAGTATTAACCTATTTAATGGTGCAACTTTCATTCAAATCCAACAAACTTTTCTTCACTATAATTATTTAAATGTGATTTTAAGCATTTAAATATACCTTTGAAAATCCATTTCTCCTATTCTGCTACTCCAAATCCAAAACTAGGAATTTTCCCCTTCTTAGTTTTCACCCTAGTATTTAACAAAAATGAGTTGACATTTTTCTGAGCACTTTGGTTTTTCTGTTTTATTATTGCCTTATTTTTCTCGTTATTATTTTTGCGACGATAGATTGCGTTGCTGACGAAGGAGTTGGACCAGAAGACTTTGAAGACCCAGAAGACTTTGTTGAGCCAGGCAAGCAGCCCTTTGACCATGTCTATGAAACCCTTTTATGCATGTCATATAGCACCATATTGTTGTTGCAACGGAATCATGATGAGGTGGTAACCACTTTGATGGTTTGCCACCGTACTTCCTCGTTGATACTTGCATTGTGCATGACCCTACCTTCTTATGAGGGTTATGACGGTGGGAATAGATAGGATGCTAAAGTAGTGCTACGCAAAAAGGGGACGGGTATATGCATGGTGAAGGAGACAAAGTATTTTCAAAAGACTTTTCGAAAACCCCGTCGGGTGCCACTTATGCCCGAGGGAGATGATGAGATGGGTAACCACTTGATGACGAAGTGGTGTACCGAGGCAAGTGTGTGTGTTGTTTTCAAAACGGATTGGTTTAAGTTGCGACCGTTATTCCAACCTTACATGCGCAACCACTCTACCCTTATATGGGAAAGGGCATTATTGATTACCTAGGCCGATACTAGCTTGGAGCCCGCATTACTAGTGACGGGGGAGAGTTGGTGCTCTCTCTCGGGACGGGGTCGTGCCAGGTAGGGCGGCCATGACTGTTTTTACAGGGCACCGAATACACCGTTGTGTCCCCTCTCAGATGTTACGATCTCGAGTGAGTCTCGTATGATGTACATCGTGAGGATACAGAACAACGAGTGGACTCCATGTTAGTGTCGTCTAGGGAAAGGTAGTGATCGGGTGCTTACCCCGGGTACTTGAGGTATCGCGGGTCGTGGATGAGACGGAAGTTCCCCGGATCTTGTGGGTAAAGTGCGCAACCTCTGCAGAGTGTAAAACTATTCGAATAGCCATGTCCACGGTCAAGGACAGTTCGGTAACCGCTCTTGGGCTACGTCCACATGTTTACAAACTAGTGTGTGTTGGATAAGTGGGAAAAATCTACTTGGGTCAAGTCAAGAGACTTGACATGATTGAGTTGGGTTGGTGCCAACTCTATTTGTGTTGATACTTGTAACCTTTCCTCATGGTTACTTGAATTCTCTTGATGCGTGTCTTACAAGTTGTTGAACATGTCACTGCATCCAAAACTAGCTTTCTGCAAAAATTTACCTATATCATGTATTATTACATCTTGGACCAAAACATGGGTTGCTTGCGAGTACATTCAAAGTACTCATTGGCTTGCCACTGGTTATTTAATTGACCAAGCATGGAAGAACCGGAGTTCGAAGAAGAGTTCTTTGGGGACAAACATGCGAACTAGGACGTTTCCCAGTCAGAATGCCTGTAGGGTTAAGGCAGATGGCATGGGTTCTACTTATCAACGAAGATTTCCGCTGCTTGTGTTTCATTTGATGTTCAGCCCTTAAGGCTTTGTCAATGTAAGACTTGACCATAATGGTCATAATTTGTGTAAGACGGTATATATGGATGTAAGACTCTTGTTATTCAGCTTTTGTGTGTTCAGTGAGCATTGATCTCTGGGATCACTGTACGTGTGCATTCGGTGATCTCGACTTATGAGTCGGGGTCCCCACAGAGCTGGTATCAGAGACATCCTGACTGTAGGAAGCCTTAGTTGGCATGGACGTTAGTTAGCTTGAGACCAGCTAAACTTCTCTTTTTTCTAAAGCTTACCCAACCCAAGATATATTTCCCTATTGACCTCTCCCATTCAACCTTTGTAGATGGTTTCCGTACTCGAAGACTTCCTGACCACCGGATTTCTCGTGCTTCTCGAGGACAGCCTCAGGAAGTGCCAGTTCACTCGAGCCCCCACCTACTCCTACCACGAGCACCGGATCAACAGCACCAAGAAGGAGTATCACGTGGAGGTAGTCGTGAGGGCGAACGACTCCCCGACAAGCTGGTACTTTGAAGGACCCCAGATGGCGACCCTCTTTCTCGCCGTTGAGACTGCTGCACTCAAGGCGCTGACTCGCCTTCGAGATCTTCTGCCAGAGATGGCAAGTGAGCCAGCCACTCGTTACCTGCCTTATCGTAAGGAGGGTGATGACGAGAGCAGCGCACCAACTCCGCCCATGGATGAAGGACTTTCCCTCCGTTTCCAGACCTACTTCAGCTTGTGTGCTGACAGCCTGGCACAACACTTGGCCTCGGAGTCGGTGGAGCTTCAGAAGGAGCTCCATGAGACCAAGGAACTCCTCCGCCTGGCTCAGACAAAGGCGGACAGGATCAAGAAGGATGGAGCACCCCCTGGACAGCCCGTTGTAGCCTATCGAGGCGGGCGACCCCCATAGAGCACAAATGCCAAGGGGTCATCTCAGCCACACCGTATGACGGCGAAGGACTACCGCAACCTCTTCACGGTGCCCCCGGCGAAGCAGCGCCGTGTTCAGCTCCTCCACTCCCCCACTCCCTCAAGTGACGAAGAGACTAAGACAGATGAAGATGAGGAGGAAGACCCAGAGGAGCCGGAATACCCGACCGAGCATTCCACCACTTAGACACCGTTCAGGACTAGGATAAGCCAGTCTGTAACCCTTAAGGTAGGATAGGTCGTGTACCCCTTATGCAAAATTGAGTCCATGTAATGGTTCAAATGAAACCATGTTCTGTTGTGTTTGCTTTCGACGTGTTTTGATGGAAGTTGTACTTTCCCTTTCAGGAAATTGTAAACAACTACATCACCCATTTGGTTTTAATGCATGAGTTTGGCCCTTCCGGCCTTGGCTTAACTTAAAATTGTATCACACCCACCCCTTACTAGGCATCCCATCTATATTGCTTTCTCTCCTTTTTCCCAATCATGAGACCTTGACCGCTCCAACAGGATGCCTGTTGTAACACGTACTGGTACCTCTACCCAGCAGCAAGAAGTCGGAGGTTCTGCTGAAGCAGGAGTCAGCCAGGACCAAGCCCGAGGACAGACTCCACCACCACCACCTCCTCCAAGCATGGACATGGCTCAGCTTCTCCAAGCCTTCCGAGAGGAACGCCAAGCCAAGACTGCAGCCCTCCAGACGATTGCTCAAGCTGTCAATCGCCAGCCAGCGGGACACGGCAATGGACGTTCCATGTTGGTGGAGTTCAAGAAGCCTGCACCACCCACCTTCATCGAGACTGCTGAACCCCTGGATGCAGACGACTAGGTCCACACCATTGAGGATCTATTGGAACTAGTCGGATGCACTGAAGACCGTGAGAGGGTGGCATATGCTGCCCACTGTCTCGGGGGAACTGCCAGAGCTTGGTGGGATGGATTCAAGGCCATGCATGCTGAGCAAGACATCACTTGGAATAACTTCAAGACAGAATTCCGCAAGGCCCACATTCCTTCCGGAATCATGTCCATCAAGAAGCGTGAGTTCCGAGCCCTGAAGCAAGGAAGTAGCACTGTCAAGGAGTACATGCAGAAGTTCGGTGTTCTCTTGAGGTATGCTCCTGAGGATGTTAGCACAGATGCTGCCAAAAAAGAGCACTTCATGGAAGGCCTTAACCAGACTCTGCAGTACTCGCTTGTTGTGTGTGACTGCCCGACCTTTCCTGATCTGGTGAACAAGGCACTCATGCTTGAGGACAAGCGACGTGATTTGGATGATACCCGTAAGCGCAAGATGATCAGCAAGGGTAGCTCCAGCAACCAGAAGCCTCGCCCGTGGCAGCCAGCCCCCGTCAAGCCAACCTATCAGCAGCCAAGAGCCCTTGCACCCCGCACCAACTATCAGCCTCAGTAGTATGCCAACCCCAGGCCAGCTTACAACAACCCCAATAACAATGCTGGCAAGAGCAGCAACCCCAACCAAGTCACTTGCTTTGGATGTGGTCAGCCAGGACACTACTCCAAGAATTGCCCCAACAAGAAGCCCGACGCCCCGCGCCCCAATGCGCAGAACCCAGGACAAGGCCGTGGAATGCCACCAAGGAACCAAGCTCCCCGCAACCCGCCCAACAACGGCAAGGGTCGTGTGAATCATGTCACTGCAGAAGAAGCCCAGGAAGACCCGGACGTCGTGCTGGGTACGTTCCTTGTCAACTCAGCACCTGCAACTGTCTTGTTTGATTCTGGAGCCACGCATTCATTTGTCACCCAAAAGTTTGCATTAAAAAGTGGCATGATCCCTACACCCCTGAATAACCCTATGGTGGTACAAACCCCCGGAGCAGAGATGAGAGCCAAGATAGGATGTAAAGGAGTCGGGATTGTCATTAATGGGGTAGACTTCCTAGCAGACCTTATCATCTTAAGATCACAAGGCTTGGATGTGATCTTAGGAATGGATTGGCTCATCAAGCACCAAGGCTTGTTAGATTGTGCCAACCGGACTGTCACTGTGACCAATGAGCAAGGAGTCGAAGTTAAATTTGCCTCCAACCCTCCTCTGCTCAAGCCAACCAAGTCAACTGTCTGACTGAAGTTGGATTGGAGCAAGTGCCGGTAGTATGCGAATACCCCGATGTCTTTCCTGATGAGCTACCGGGAATGCCTCCTGACCGAGACATTGAGTTCATCATCGAGCTCATACCCGGAGCGGGACCCATCTATAAGAAGCCTTATAGAATGGGATCGGAGGAGTTAGCAGAATTGAAGAAGCAACTGGAAGAGCAGTTGAGGAAGGGATTTATCCGCCCTAGTGCCTCCCCTTGGGGATCACCTGTTCTGTTTGTGGCAAAGAAGGACGGTACCATCCGCTTGTGCATTGACTACCGCTCCCTCAATGAAGTTACAATCAAGAACAAGTATCCACTTCCCAAGATTGAAGATCTGTTTGATCAACTCAATGGGGCCAAGGTGTTCTCCAAGATCGACCTCAGATCTGGGTACTACCAGCTGAAAATCAGACCCCAAGATATTCCGAAGACGGCATTTGTAACCAGATATGGCCTGTATGAGTGCACGGTCATGTCCTTTGGATTGACCAATGCCCCAGCTTACTTCATGTATCTCATGAATAAGGTCTTCATGGAATATTTGGACAAGTTTGTCGTTGTCTTCATTGATGACATTCTTGTTTTCTCGAAGACGGAAGAAGAGCACGAGCAACACTTGAGGATGGTCCTAGACAAGCTTCGAGAGCACCAACTGTATGCCAAGTTCAGCAAGTGCAAATTTTGGCTGCGTGAAGTTGGATTCTTGGGTCATGTTTTGACCGAAGAAGGATTGTCGGTCGATCCCGCTAAGATTGAAGCCGTGACTGAATGGCAATCCCCAAGCAATGTGAAGGAAGTCAGAAGCTTCCTCGGACTCGCCGGATATTACCGCAAGTTCGTTGAAGGATTCTCAAGCATTGCCCTACCCATGACTGAGCTCTTGAAGAAGGGCAAGAAGTTTGAATGGACGCCGAAGTGCGAAGAGAGCTTCCAGGAGCTGAAGAAGAGACTGACCACCGCCCCAGTTCTGGCCACACCAGATATACACAAGGAGTTTGTGATATATTGTGATGCGTCAAAAATCGGACTGGGAGGTGTTCTGATGCAAGAAGGCAGAGTCGTAGCTTACCTTTCAAGGCAACTACGGCCTCATGAAGAGAACTATGCTACGCATGACCTTGAGTTAGCAGCAGTGGTTCATGCCCTGAAGACATGGCGACATTACCTCCTAGGGAAGCGGTGTGAGATATACACGGATCACAAAAGTCTGAAGTATATTTTCACTCAGAAGGAATTGAACATGAGGCAAAGAAGATGGCTAGAGTTGATCAAGGATTATGACCTCAGTGTTCAATACCACCCTGGGAAGGCTAATGTGGTAGCAGATGCATTAAGCAGAAAGGCTTGTTCCTTGAATGCTATGCTTAAGGACAGGCTACCCGCCTTGTATGAAGAACTTGAAAGCTTCGGGTTGGAACTGGTTGCACCAGGATTCTTGGCCAACCTCGTAGTTAGGCCTACCTTGATGAATGATGTTAAGGAAGCTCAGAAGGGACACGAGAGTATTGAAGGCATCAAGAGGAAGATCAAGGCGGGCAAAGCCCCAAGTTTCTCCGAGGATGAGCAAGGAGTTGTGTGGTTTGGGGATCGCATTTGCGTGCCCAACAAGATTGAGCTCAAGAATATGATCTTGCAAGAAGCTCACGACACCCCGTATTCCATCCATCCTGGAGGGAACCAAGATGTATCAAGACCTAAAGGAAAGATTTTGGTGGCATGGCATGAAGAGAGAGATAGCCACTTTCGTCGCTAAGTGTGACATATGCCAAAGGGTCAAAGCTGAACATCAGCGACCCGCTGGATTGTTACAGCCTCTCAAGGTGCCTGAATGGAAATGAGATAAAGTCGGAAAGGACTTCATCACTGGATTACCTAGGTCAAATAAGGGACATGACTCCATCTGGGTCATAGTCGACCATTTGACCAAAGTAGCCCATTTCATTCCTGTCAAAACGACTTACAAGGGAAACCAGCTAGCCAGCCTCTACATCAACATAATCGTAAGCCTTCACGGTGTTCCCAAGGAGATTGTGTCAGATTGAGGAACCTAGTTTACCTCAAGGTTCTGGAAGAAGTTCCAAGAAGCCATGGGGACCAAGTTGTCCTTCAGCACTGCTTTCCACCCATAGACCGGAGGTCAGACAGAACGAGTGAATCAGATACTCGAAGACATGCTCTGAGCCTGTGTCCTGGCATATGGAGCTAGGTGGGAAGATTGCCTCCCTTTCGCCGAGTTCTCCTACAACAACAGTTATTAGTCAAGCCTTCAGATGGCACCGTTTGAGGTGCTATATGGTCGGAAGTGCCGCACTCCCCTTAATTGGTCGGAGACCGGAGAAGGACTAGTCTTTGGGCCCGATATCCTTCGTGAAGCAGAAGAGCAAGTCCAGCTTGTCAGAGAGCGTTTGAAGACCGCCAAGTCAAGGCAGAAGAGCTACGCTGACTCACGTGTAGAGACATGAACTTCCGAGTTGGAGACCACGTCTATCTCCGGGTCACACCTCTCAAGGGAACCCATCGTTTCCATTTTAAAGGGAAGCTCGCACCAAGATACATCGGCCCCTTCAAGATCACTGAACGACGAGGAGAAGTCGCTTACCAGTTGGAACTACCACCTGAACTATCCGATGTGCACAACGTATTCCACGTGTCACAACTCCGGAAGTGCCTCCAAGTTCCAGACAAGCCTGATCTCTACAAGGATGTCGATCACCAAGCCATTGACCTTCAGCCTGATTTGACTTACTGTGAGAGGCCCATCTGCATATTGGATGAGGCTGAGCGACACACTCGAAGCCGCACCATCAAGTACTTCAAGGTCCAGTGGAGCAACCACACTGAAGCAGAAGCAACCTGGGAACTTGAAGACTACCTTAGATCCGAGTTTCCCGATCTCTTTTAAGCCTAGTTTAGGAATCTCGGGGACGAGATTCTTGTAAGGGGGTAGGTCTGTCACACCCTGCATTTTGTAACATTTCATTTGCATTAATAAAGCATGAAAATTTGGACCAACAAAAACTTTTGCATTATCTGGCTTTTATTTGGATGTTGGTTTTCTCTCTGTGATTTTCTTAGTGCTCTTTAAAGTCAATACAACTCCACCTTATATACTTCATCTCCTTGCCCCAAATTTCTGCCCAATGATCATGCCATGTGTATAGAGCAATATAATATTTTCATCCAAAAATAATTTGGCCAAATAGTATTTTCAAAAATTAGTTTTCCAAAAACCCCTAAATTAAGGTTTGCACTGCAAGTACTTGATTTGGGGTATGAAAAATATTTCAAAAGGTATATTTGAATCCTATTAGATGTAGGACTCCCATAAACCACAAAAATATAATTTTAAAGGCTATTTTCCTATTTTATTTAAAAGCTTTTTCTTAAGGCCAGAAATGGTCTTTAATAGGGAAAATTTATTTTATTGTTTCAAAAATATTTGACAAAAATCAGGGAAACTCAGTGGACATATATTTTCCATAAATAAGAGTTTCAACACATGGTCATGTTCAAAATATTGGACAAAACCTCCCAAAACCATTTCTGCCCATTTCAAGGATTTGAAATATTTCTACAGGAAATATTTTCAAAAAATCCAAGGAAAATCCAGCAAGTCACAAATGCATATTGTGATCACCTTGCAAAGCCTCATGTCAATTAAAGTCATTTTGGTTCACCAAAATGCCCCAAAACCCTCTCTGACCAGAATCATATTTGAACAATTTTGTACTACCAACTTTCTCTCCTTGACCCCAACTTTTGTGAGCTTGATCACATGACCAAATGAGGCCACCACACCAAGTGGTGCATCAAGGAGAAGTGATTTACTCAACTAGATCTGCACAAGTTCATTCCTGCCAATTTCTAGGGTTTACAAAAGTTGCATTGGCAACTTTGCCCAAATGAGATCAAAATGGGTGGAAGGCCCTAATTATATGTGCCATTTCACCCTGTGGAGTAACAAGGCTAATGGAGATAATCTACTTGCCCAAACCAGCATCAAACACCTTCTGCCACTTTACCAAAATCCCATTTTTGCTCTCTCCCAGTAATCTCCATAAGCTCTTCTTTTTACCACAACCCCTCCTAGATCCCCTCTATCTCCTGGATGCTTTCCTGCCCGAGGAAGCAATGATGAAGGGAGGGGGAACCCCATTTTTCTTCTCTGGACAGCAGATTCCCCTCTCTCTCTCTCAGCCTCCTTCTCTTCCCTCAGCTTTCCACAGCATCCAAGGCTCTCTCCAGGTTTTGCCCATGCCCCCTCCAGCTTCCAGACACAAGTGGACGCGCGCGGACGCGGGAAAACCGTGGATGCCAGCCAAAGTCGCGCTCTGGAGCGCCAGGCAGGGCACCCGACCGTTGACGCCGCATCCCCCGACCACCTCGAGCCTCCCCCGCGCACCAGTCGATGCCCCTCGATGTCCGCTCCACGCCAGCAGGCCGCCCACTTGCTCCCGCGCCCTCCTCTCTCTCCTATAGCTCGCGCCAGAGCGCCGCTCCGCTCGGCCAATGCGCGCGCCGCTCCTGTGGCCCGCCCGCAGCTCGTCCCTCTCCTTCTCTCTCTCCCTGGCTCCCTAAACCACTCCCACTAATGCCCCCGAGCCTCCATTCCCTCTCTAACAGCCACCCGAGCCGATCCCGCAGGCACCCGTAGGCCACGCCTACGGTGGACCTCGGCCAGCCTATATAAGGCGACGACGAGCCCCTCTCTCACTCCCTGTCGCTCCCCCACCCTCCTAATCAACCTCCCGCACTCCCCATTCATCTCCAAAACCGCCTGAGCTCGAGATCGAGCCCGAGCTCCGTCGCTTCGGATCGCCGGAGTTCGCGAGGTACAGGCCTCCCCCGCTCCTCCTCTGCCCCAATCTGGAACCGCCGCGGCCCACTGACCCTTTCCCCTCTCCCCCCCCCCCCCGCTTCTTTTGCAGCCAGAAACGGCCGGAGCCACCGCCGCCCGAAGCTCCTCCGTCGTGCCTCCTCGTCGCCGACGAACCAGGCAACTCCGGTGACGTTCACCACCTCCACCCGAATGGCGACTCGATGCTGAGTCCATCCATGCCTTCACCCGACCTCGCCGTGCCCCGCATCGTCGCCGGTGAGCCTGCCGACCCTTTGTCGCAGGGTTAGGGATGACAGGGGGGCCCACCTGTCAGCCTCTCCCCTCCATCTCCCCTCTCTCTCTCGCTGACGCCTGGGCCCCGCCCGTCAGGTTTAAACCTGGCGCGCGTGTGCACGAGCGCGCTGGGCCGCCTCTCTGGCTAGGCTTGCTGCGCTGCGGCTATTCTGGCCCAGCAGGCATAGAGCCCTTTTTCCTTTTTGTTTTTCTGTCACCCTTCCAAAAATTCCACAGGATAAAATATTTGTCCAAATAAATTAATTCCAATTCCTAAATTCCTAAAGTATTGCAACCTATTTAATGGTGCAACTTTTATTCAAATCCAACAAACTTTTCTTCACTTCAAATATTTAAATGTGATTTTAAGCATTTAAATATACCTTTAAAAATCCATTTCTCATATTCTGCTACTCCAAATCCAAAACTAGGAATTTTCCCCTTCTTAGTTTTCACCCTAGTATTTAACAAAAATGAGTTGACATTTTTCTGAGCACTTTGGTTTTTCTGTTTTATTATTGCCTTATTTTTCTCGTTATTATTTTTGCGACGATAGATTGCGTTGCTGACGAAGGAGTTGGACCAGGAGACTTTGAAGACCCAGAAGACTTTGTTGAGCTAGGCAAGCAGCCCTTTGACCATGTCTATGAAACCCTTTTTATGCATGTCATATAGCACCATATTGTTGTTGCAACGGAGTCATGATGAGGTGGTAACCACTTTGATGGTTTGCCACCATACTTTCTCATTGATACTTGTATTGTGCATGACCCTACCTTCTTATGAGGGTTACGCCGGTGGGAGTAGATAGGATGCTAAAGTAGATGCTACGCAAAAAGGGACGGGTATATGCATGGTGAAGGAGACAAAGTATTTTCAAAAGACTTTTCGAAAACCCCGTCGGGTGCCACTTATGCCCGAAGGAGATAATGAGATGGGTAACCACTTGATGACGAAGTGGTGTACCGAGGCAAGTGTGTGTGTTGTTTTCAAAACGGATTGGTTTAAGTTGCGACCGTTATTCCAACCTTACATGTGCAACCACTCTACCCTTATATGGGAAAGGGCATTATTGATTACCTAGGCCGATACTAGCTTCGAGCCCGCATTACTAGTGATGGGGGAGAGTTGGTGCTCTCTCTCGGGACGGGGTCGTGCCAGGTAGGGCGGCCATGACTGTTTTTACAGGGCACCGGATACACCATTGTGTCCCCTCTCGGAAGTTATGATCTCGAGTGAGTCTCGTATGATGTACATCGTGAGGATACGGAACAACAAGTGGACTCCATGTTAGTGTCGTCTAGGGAAAGGTAGTGATCGGGTGCTTACCCCGGGTACTTGAGGTATCGCGGGTCGTGGATGACACGGAAGTTCCCCGGATCTTGTGGGTAAAGTGTGCAACCTCTGCAGAGTGTAAAACTATTCGAATAGCCGTGTCCACGGTCAAGGATAGTTGGGTAACCGCTCTTGGGCTACGTCCACATGTTTACAAACTAGTGTGTGTTGGATAAGTGGGAAAAATCTACTTGGGTCAAGTCAAGAGACTTGACATGATTGAGTTGGGTTGGTGCCCACTCTATTTGTGTTGATACCTGTAACCTTTCCTCATGGTTACTTGAATTCTCTTGATGCATGTCTTACAAGTTATTGAACATGTCATTGCATCCAAAACTAGATTTCTGCAAAAATTTACCTATATCATGTATTGTTACATCTTGGACCAAAACATGGGTTCCTTGCGAGTACATTCAAAGTACTCATTGGCTTGCCACTGGTTATTTAATTGACCAGGAAGGGAAGAACTGGAGTTCGAAGAAGAGTTCTTTGGAGATGAACATGTGAACTAGGACATTTCCCAGTCAGAATGCCTGTAGGGTTAAGGCAGATGGCATGGGTTCTACTTATCAACGAAGATTTCCGCTGCTTGTGTTTCATTTGATGTTCATCCCTTAAGGCTTTGTCAATGTAAGACTTGACCATAATGGTCATAATTTGTGTAAGACGGTATGTATGGATGTAAGACTCTTGTTATTCAGCTTCTGTGTGTTCAGTGAGCATTGATCTCTGGGATCACTGTACACGTGCATTCGGTGATCTCGACTTATGAGTCGGGGTCCCCACGCGCCGCCCCGTCTCACAGACTTGCGGCAAGGGCTAAGAATGCCTGGCAGCATTGCATGGAAAACTTGCGGGTATCCTCCAGATCAACCTGACTTCACATCACTCGCGGGTACCCCTTGGTGCTGACCCGATGTCATCATGGTTCTATGCTAAGTCAAAGTAATCGTGTGTCCGAAACAATAAAGGGGAAACCCGAGGAATCACCCTCAATGGATTCCCACTCGATGTAACCGTCAAGGTGGGATTGGAGGAATCACCCTCGATGGTCCACACTTGAGGGGTTGCACGACAGATTCGTTATCGGGAGTGGTGAAGGAGGAATCACCCTCGATGACCATGACCGAATAGCTACACTACAGGGTTAACATTAGAAGTGCTGACGAGGTATCACCCTCGGCACTTGATAGTAACTCTGCAGAGTCATACAACTAAGAGGGGTGATGTGCGGTGTCGGGGCCGGACGTCGATCATGTTGATTGGGTCATCGAACCTAAAGCGGGGGCAACTAGGACAAGGAGGGGGGTTCACTGATGGATCTCCAACCAATCTATACTAAGCAGTTTAGAATAAGCACGTAAGGTATGAAAGCATGTAACAAAAACAGGCTATGCATCAGAGTAGGATCATACAAAAAGAAGTAGCAGTTCTAATGCAAGCATAAAAGAGAAGTGAATGGGCGATATCAGAATGATCAATGGGGGGTTTGCTTGCCTGGAAGCTCTGCAGACAGATATGAACCCCCAAAGGTGAAGTAGTCGATCACTGGTTCAACTGCGGTCTTGCGGTCTATCGGAAAGAAGTAACGGAGGGGGAACACAATAAATAATAGGGCAATCAAAGCATCACAAAGCATAACATGGAAATACGCGGTGCTAGGGGTGTCCTAACGTAGGGCTACGCATTAGAGACGAAGAGGGAAAACATCATGTTGGGGATATAGCTATCAGGTATGACCCGCCCAGGAGGGGTCGGGTCATACCGTTGGCGACTCAAGGATGAAGATGGCGGGTTATGAAGCAAGCCTATTGAAGGCCCAAGACCTAGAGGCGACTTGAGGCCCAAGAGGATAAACCGCCATATGTGTAACTTGTATTGTAAGGCAAGCTTAGTTAGTCACCAAGACGGACACGTTGTGTATGAGCCGACCGGGACTCTGTAAGCCGCCAGGCATCAACCTGTGTATATAAAGGGGTGACCCGGCAGCGGGTTAGGGCAAGAAACAACAAGTCAAGAACTAGGTCAAGCGTATTCGTCCCCTGGTAATCGAAACCCAAGCAATACAACCTAAAGCAGGAGTAGGCCTTTACCTCATTGAGTGGGGCCGGACCTGGGTAAAACTCTCTGTATTCTTTGTCCCGTTTAACCCCTTCAAGCTAACTATGTTGCGATGGCTCCACACCTAAGTCCTCTAGTTAGGGATTCTGTCATGATAATTCCACGACAGTTGGCGCCCACCATGGGGCCAGCGCACGATGATTTCGAGTTCTTGAAGGGAAACTTTGCAGGGCTCAAGGGATACGCTGTGGGCCGGATGACTAAGAGTCGTCACGGCAAGCTCTACATCGATGACGCGGGTGTCGGTGTCAAAACTGGCAGATCTCGGGTAGGGGGAGCCAAGCTGTATGTCAGAGGATCGATGGTAACTATGATCGGAAGGACATAGTGTTTACCCAGGTTCAGGCCCTCTTAATGGAGGTAAAACCCTACTCCTGCCTGATTATATTTGAAGGGTACAGGGGTTACAAGAGTTTATCTACCACGAGATCGTATTGGCTAACCCTAGCTTGACTAGCCTAGTAATGTTATGATCCTGCCCTTGATCTAACCCTTCAGTTTATATAGACATCGAAGGGCCTTAGGGTTGTACAAAGTTGGTTTAACAGAAAGGAAATAGCATATCTGGACACCTAAACTTGCCATCCACGTATACGAGAGTCCCTACCGGACACGAGATGTGGTCTTCTGCCTTGTATCTTGACGGCCTATTAGTCCAGCCCATATCCAGCACACCGGACGACCAGGACCACTTAGTCTAGGACTCCCTCAGTAGCCCCTGAACCAGTCTTCAATGACGACGTGTTCGGTGTGCAGATTATCTTTGGCATTGCAAGGCGGGTTCCTCGAAAAATACACATCAGTTTTCCTCTGTACAAGAATTGTATCCGGCTTTGCATTATTAATACAACCCTTAGCCGCAAAGGCAGGATATAAAAAAAATAAGAACAGTGTCTTTTACTGACGACTTTTTTCGACGAAGCGTCAGACTTGACCCTTCGGTGTTTTGATATGCTTACACATCCACGTTCCGTGTTTCGAGGCCAAGCCCCATTGGTTTGTCCTGTCAAAATAGAGATCGTGCCCACTTAATACGGGATTGCTCATCAATAAAATTTGGGTAATCCAACTGTTTATGGCGCATGCTTTCATCGGGAATAGGCGAGCTTCAAGGCGCAAGTGGGGGGACGGTTGGCATTTTTATCACCTATAAGAGGGTAATGGATTTCTCCTTTCTTCCCCACGCCTTCCAGTCTCCTCAGCCTTCCAATCTCCCAAGCTCTCAGCGCCCGAAAAGTTTTTGTCTTCCTCACCACCACCACCACCTCCTCCGACCATGGCCGGATCCGGTTCTAAGGGCAAGTGGGAAGCCTCCTCTGTAACGGAGAGGGAGATAAAGGATCTCCGGAGTGCGGGATACCTCGCTGCAACCATAGCGCATAGGCTCCCCCCAAGGGTCAGATCATTCCCACTTCGGAGCCTGGCAAAAGGGTCGTCTTCCTCACCATTTCCTTAGAGGGTTAGGTTTTCCACTCCACCCTTACGTCCGTGGACTCATGTTCTACTATGGGCTAGATTCCATGATCTAGCCCCGAACTCCTTCCTCCACATCTCGGTGTTTATCATCGTGTGTGAAGCTCTTCTACGCATCCCCCCACACTTCGGCCTGTTGCTGAAGACCTTCAATGTGAAGCCAAAGGTGGTCGACGGGAAACATACGGATTATTGCGGGGCCATGATAAGCAAGTTGCCCAACGCCACATGGCCCAAGGGGTCCTTCGTCGAAACTGTCAAGATCTGGCAACAAGAGTGGTTTTACAGCACTGAGCCGCGCCGCACCAAGTGGGCGGCGATTCCGGAGTTCAGATCCGGACCCCCCATGGGGCTCACCTCCTGCACTACAAAGGGCCTCAACTGGGGTCTCAGACAGAGGTGCAAACACTGCAGACGCGTATCACCAACGTGCTGAGCAAAAATGTTGGTCTAACCAACATAGTGCAAACTATGCTCTTCGACCGCATCCTCCCCTGCCAGCATTGGACTTCCCCCATGTGGGAGTTCAATTCGGAGGAGCCGCGAACTCTGCAGCATTTCCTCGGCATGACGCATGAGGGAATGTGGAAGCTACTCTTCAAGGCACAGAAGAGTTGGCCCATGGAGACCGAAGATGTCGGCCTCGACGCCAAGAATTCGGCCACTCCAGTAAGTGTTAGCCCACCTGTCTGGTCTATATATTCGATCAGTGCGAATATTATTAGCCCACCTGTCTACAGGGATATACTAAGAAGTCGGAGCAGATTAAGAGTCCGGCTCCGTTGCCTGAAGACCCAGTCACTCCTCAGCCAGAGGAGATGATGGTCCCGGTGCCCTACCAGCTGCCGGAGAAGAAGACCAAGAAGAAGGGCAAGGGGCCAAAGGGCGGGCCCCGCTGCAAAGGTCCTTCAAATGCAGTGTCCGGAGAGACCGAGGTTGTATCCTCTCACGAGGAAGACGAGGACAAAGAGGAAGAGGAAGAGGAGGTGGAAACCGACCCCCATGCAAGACGAGGAGGAGGAAGAGGACAGCCTTCGGGAATCTGGAGGGAGCGACGCCAAAGAGGGGGAATATAACCCTCTTGGTTAGTTCAGACTTAGAGTCCGAACATAGCCTGAAGAGGGTCCAAAGGGAGAAGCCCCTGGATGAAACATAAGTATCGAAAGCTTACCTGTTCAATTTTCACTTAATCTGCCTCTGTTATATAAATCATATCTTTATTTGCCTTTCAGCCCTCCGCGCGAGATCCCGATCACTTGCAAAAGTGAGATCTAATAGAGATAGATATAAAATATTACTAAAACATAAACAAAATAAAAGTAAATAAAACTCAGCGAAGTATTTTTATGTTTTTTGGTTTATACATCTGAAAATAATATATGGAAAATAGACCCAGGGGGCATAGGTTTCACTAGAGGCTTCTCTCTTGAAAGAAAATAATACGATGGGTGAACAAATTACTCTTGAGCAATTGATAGGAAAGTGCAAAGTTATGACGATATCTAAGGCAATGATCATAAATATAGGCATCACGTTCGTGTCAAGTAGACTGAAACGATTCTGCATCTACTACTATTACTCCATACATCGACCGACTCCTGCCTGCAACTAGAATATTAAGTTCATAAGAATATAGCAACGCTTTAAGCAAGATGACATGATGTAGAGGGATAAACTCAAGCAATATGATATAAACCCCATCATTTTACCCTTGATGGCAACAATACAATACGTGCCTCACTACCCCTACTTTGTCACTAGGTGAGGACACCGCAAGGTTGAACCCAAAAGTAAGCACCTCTCCCATTGCAAGAACTACCAATCTAGTTCGCCAAACCAAACCGATAATTCGAAGAGAAATATAAAGATATTAAATCATGCATATAAGAATTAAGACAAGATTCAAATAACATTCATAGATAATCCGATCATAAATCCACAATTCATCGGATCTCGATAAACACACCGCAAAAAGGAATATTACATCGGGTAAAACTCCAAGAACATCAAGGAGAACATTGTATTGAAGATCAAAGGGAGAGAAGAAGCCATCTAGCTACTAGCTATGGACCCGAGGTCTGAGGTAAACTACTCACGCTTCATCGGAAGGGCAATAGGGTTGATGTAGAAGCCCTCCGTCATCGAATCCCCCTCCGGCAAAGTACCAGAAAAGGCCTCCAGATGGGATCTCATGAGGTCAGAGATCTACGGCCACGGAAAAGTATTTTGGTGGGCGCTTTTAGGGTTTCTGGAATATTTCTGAATTTATAGGCCAAGGTAGGAGGCCAGGGGGTCTTCGAGGGGCCCACAAGCCCTAGGGGTGCCCCCTAGGGCGCGCCCCCTGGCTTGTCATCTCCTTGGGGCTTCTATGACTTGGACTCCAAGTCCCACATGTGTCTTCTAGTCCAAGAAAAATCATCACGAAGTTTTATTCTGTTTGGACTTCGTTTGATATTCCTTTTCTCTGAAGCTCAAAAACAAGGAAAAAACAGAAACTGGCACTGGGCTCTAGGTTAATAAGTTAGTCCAAAAAATATTATAAAATAGCATATTAGTGCATATAAAACATCCAAAATAGATAATATAATAGGTGAAACAATAAAAAATCATAGATACATTGGAGACGTATAATTGCGTCGTGGCTTCCCGTTCCCGTCTCGAACTTTAGAGGTGCCGGGGTTTTCTGGGTTGGTGCTTCTACGAGCCAACCAACTATCCTCTCAAGCACAGAAGCGGGTCATCAGGGAGGTAAGCACTGCCATCATTCTTGGCTTGTCCTGGCCGAGCTGACATGCTAGCCATTCGTCTCGAATACTATCATTGGTAAGCGTCGGTGCTATACAAACGGTTTTAAACCCCTTTCCGCGACGGCATTCGGAACCGTCGCCTAGTGAGTGTGGGCGATTAGGGGGTCCTTCACACACGACCCAGAAACCATTGGGGATATTCCCTCCTGGCACACATGCTCGGCAAAATGAGGTCGTGTGTGACCGGCAAGCAAGCAAATACGGTTATACATACAGTAGTGCTAAAAAATACAATTATACATGCGAAATCATTTTTGGTCGTAAGTTCATCCCATACAGTCAGTCCCCGCGAAAGTTTCCGTTCGTACATACATCCCACACAGTCGCTGCAAGGAAAACATTTCTGTCCGTAGGTACATCACACACAATTTTCCCCGTTAAATCGTTTGTGATGGCCTTCCCATCGCACACAATATTAATAATTTTATCATTTGCATTACTGAATGCATCACACACGGTGTGTAGAAGAAACTATGTGCGTTGCTTAGGTCATCGCCCACGGATTTTCTCAATAACCTTTTGCAATAGCAAAAACCAATTAGCAGGTTAATTGCCATATTATTAATAATCCATTTATTAATCTAATTGACATTCATATTAAACAAATAATATATTTCATTACCGTATTAAGGAAGCATGATTTCATAAATTAAATACATCAGAGTACAACATGATATAGCTTCAACACTCGGCTACCCCATTACACAACTACACCAGCACCAAGTTTCACGTGCAACATCTAGAACCTTTAGAAATTAGCATCATAGATGGTACATAGACAGATGCATCTCATCGGGAAAACTGCTGAAGTGGAAGGCAAATATTGAGCATTCATTGATGTTGAAGGTCTTTGCAACTTTAGGACAGTGCCTGTGGATGATTGACATTCCATCATTTGTCCTCTTCAGGAACACTTCAATATTGAACCGTGGGTGTTGTATCAAAACCTTCCTCGCCTCCTGTCCATACAGGTGGTTTGAGAGGTAATCATCAGTGAACTATTTTGGAAAGGCCTGAAAACAAGGATGTGCATAAATATCTTCTCTATATTGGAAATGAGGCAAAGGAATAAAAAAGACAAGGTATAATAGTATACAATAACAGAATGCAGCCATAACAATTGAACATCACATTGCAGAATTTAACCAAGCAGTTAACTAAACACCACAACAAATGAACCAACTGTTAACTGAGCACCACATTGCACAAATATAGCATACTCCTAATAGAAGATCAGACAGTTAACCAAACCAAGCATGCTTAACAACTTGGAAATATAGCAATTGTATTTGTTTCTCATGTATTTAGTACAGCCAAATTCGATTTATTTCTCACATGGTATACAATAACAGAATGCAGCCACAACAATTGAACATCGCATTAAAGAATTGAACCAAGCAATTAACTAAACACCACAACAAATGAACCAACCGTTAACTGAGCACCACATTGCACAAATATAACATACTCCTAATAGAAGATTGGATATTTAACCAAACCAAGCATGCTTAACAACTTGGAAATATAGCAATTGTATTTGTTTCTCATGTATTTAGTACAGCCAAATTCAATTTATTTCTCACATGGTATACAATAACAGAATGCACACACAACAATTGAACATCGCATTGCAGAACTGAATCAAACAGTTAACTAAAGACCACAACAAATGAACCAAACGTTAACTGAGCACCACATTGCACAATGCAACATACTCCTAATAGAAGATCAGGCAGTTAACCAAACCAAGCATGCTTGACAACTTGGAAAATTGCACCCTAAAGAATTGAACATCACATTTGCAGAACTGAACCAAACAGTTAATTGAACACCACATTGCACGACATGTAGAACATATACACTAGAGTAGAAGATTGCATGGTAAAAGTAGATAGGACAATTCACTAAATTTTGTTAAGGAAAGGCAGTAGCTAGCAAACTGAACATGGGTCCTTATAGTGAGCTAATAAGACAAGCTACTCATTGTCGGAGATATCGATGATGATTGGCTCCTTGGACATGGAAGAGGGCAAGGCCTCCGCATCATGGGTGCCCTCGCCGTAGTGGTGAGTTTCCTGAGCCGCTCCCGGCACCAACCTGCTGGCTCTCAAGATGAGGTAAGCACATGCAAGCTGAGAAAAACACCTCGTAGTCTTCATCGAAGGCACCGACGGTGGCCTCGAGAAAACGCCATGAATTGTCGTTTAAAGCAGCCAACCGCGCCGCAGCGTCGGAGCGTGAGGCATCGACTGTAGCCTCGATGGCCAGGTGCTCCTCCAAGATCTGGGGGTCGGCACAAATGGCAGCCATCGCGACCTCATCCGCGCGTGCGGCCACGATTTTCTTCTTCGCTGCCAAATGCTCCTTGAGATCCTGGCTATACTGCATGCATCATGGCTTAGGACGACACTTATTTGGTAGAGAGGTCAGTGATTTGGGTGGAAGGTGTCGCGCTCCCGCCGGCAGTCGGGGCATGTGGGATGTGGAAGGAGGAGGAGGACGGGGTTCGGGTGTGGATTATCTGCCTGGATAGGTGAGGCCGAGCAGCGTGAAGGAGGGTCGCCGGCGAGGTGGCGGTACTACAAGCAAGGAGTGAAGGTTTCAACTTGGAAAGGAAGGCGGAAACAGGGGAAATGTGGCTTTTGGTAAGGGGGAGGGGGCGGGGAGGTAGATATTTCTGCGGAAGCCGAAAATTTGGAATCGCTTCAGCGAAAAAACTGGCGCGTAAAGTGTCATCGGACACGGTCCCTTATTCAAAGCGGGTTGTGGACTGTAGCCAACGAACCTTCTCGAGTAAGCCATAGGCATACTATACATCGACGGTGCTCAAGGATATTTTGTACTGCGTCTCACATGGTTGGTGATAATAAACTGTGTGGGATCTACTTGATTTTTCATCTTGATTTGAATTACATAATGGGGTCACAGCTGCAAAGGATGGTGTTTGAATTGCTAGAACTTCTATCTGTAGTGAACATGCAACTATAGGTGTGTCGTCAAAAAATTTGGAATTATTCAGGGTTCGTTTGGACATTTTTATACGGTAACTTGGTTTTCTAGGAATTTCAGGTGCACAATTCAAAATTAAACTACATGCACATGCTCCGGTGCACCAAACTGGGTTGTAAAATGATATATATGTCCATGGATTGATGCTTACGTCCCATTCATGAAATGGGGATGAAACACCACGGCATCGTTGCTCTCCGGCAAATGTTGAGGTGCTTGCTTTTGTAATTCTAGTAAATACAAAACTTCTGAAATTCATGAACCTTGGCATTCTATCATGGAACGACATCAAGACGCTGGGGTAAAAAAATGTTGTCCCATTTGGGCCAGGTTATGGTATAAGCTTCTCGCAAACCAGAGCTTCTCTCACAACAAGCATGATGGTTTCGGTAGGGAACGTTTCACCTTTCTGGACGAAACGATATCCGTTGCATCTTCTCGATTTCAATTTTTTTCCTAGTGTCAACATAGAACAACATGGGTGTTGTGTCATTTTTGGGATTTTTCGGGGTTCGCTTGGACATTTTTATACATTAACTGAGTTTTCTATGCATTCATGTGCATAATTCAAATTTGAACTACATGCACATGCTCTAATGCATATAAATTAGTTGAAAATTCAAATATGTTCCTTGGTTGCATGCTTAATTAGGTCCCATGCAAGAAATGAGAATGATTGTCAAACACCCTGCCACCATCACTCGGCCGCAAACATTGAGATATATACCTGGTTTTTAAATTCTAGTAAATCCAAAGCATGTCTGAAATTCATGAAACTTGGCATGCTGTCATGGAGCAGCATCAACATGCCGTGGTAAATTTTTTGTCCCATTTGGGGCAGGTTTGGGGATATGCTTCTCACAAACCAGAGCTTCTCACAACAAGCCCGATGGTTTCGGTAGGGAACATTTCACCTTTCTGGAGGAAACGAGATGCATTGCCTCTTCTCGATTTCAACTTTTTTCCTAGTGTCAGCATAGAACAACAGGGGTGTTGTGTCAATTTTTGGGATTTTTGGGGGTTCGCTTGGACATTTTTATACATTAACTGAGTTTTCTATGCATTCGTGTGCATAATTCAAATTTGAACTACATGCACACATATGCTCTAATGCATATAAATTGGTTGAAAATTCAAATCTGTGTCTTTGGTTGCATGCTTAATTAGGACCCATGCAAGAAATGAGAATGAATGTCAAACACCCTGCCACCGTCACTCGGCCGCAAACATTGAGATATATATACCTGGTTTTAAATTCTAGTAAATCCAAATCTCGTCTGAAATTCATGAAACTTGGCATGCTGTCATGGAGCGGCATCAACATGTCATGGTAAATTTTTTGTCCCATTTGGGCAAGTTTGGGGATATGCTTGTCACAAACCAGAGCTTCTAACAACAAGCCCGATGGTTTCGGCAGGGAACGTTACACCTTTCTGGACGAAACGATATGCATTGCCTCTTCTCGATTTCAATTTTTTCCCTAGTGTCAACATAGAACAACAGGGGTGTTGTGTCAATTTTTGGGATTTTTTGGGGGTTCACTTGGACATTTTTATACATTAACTGAGTTTTCTATGCATTCATGTGCATAATTCAAATTTTAACTATACATGCACACATATGCTCTAATGCATATAAATTGGTTGAAAATTCAAATTTGTGTCCTTGGTTGCATGCTTAATTAGGTCTCATGCAAGAAATGAGAATGAATGTCGTCAAACAACCTGCCACCGTCACTCGGTCGCAAACATTGAGATACCTGGTTTTTTAATTCTAGTATAAATCCAAAGCTCGTCTAAAATTCATGAAACTTGGCTTGCATGCTATCATGGAGCGGCATCAACATGTCGTGGTAAAAAAATTTGTCCCATTTAGGGCAGGTTTGGGGATATCGTTCTGACAAACTAGAGCTTCTCACAACAAACCTGGTGGTTTCAGTAGGGAATGTCCCACCTTTGGGGACAAAACGATATCCATTGCCTCTTATTGCTTTGAAAAAAAATCTCGTGTCAACATAGAACAATAGGAGTGTTATGTCAATTTTTGGGATTTTTCGGGGTTCGTTTGGACATTTTTATGCATTAGTTGAGTTTTTCAATGCATTTATGTGTATAATTCAAATTGTAACCATTCATGTGACACCACGTGTCTTGGTTTTAATGGCTATAGGTTTTAATGGCTCTTTATCGCAAAAGTTTTAGAAAGAACACCCGTATGCAAAGTGAGAGCGGGATTTGTGCATCTCTCCAACGCAAACGGTTGTTTTGGATGACCCGTGTGCAACCACTTTACAAACAATTTGGTAAGACTTGCATCTGTCATATTGGGTATGTTGCCATTTTTCAAACTAGAAATATTGTCATTTGTTGATCTAGTAACATTGCTATTTGTCAACCTTGTAACACTGCGATTTGTAAAAATATGAAGCTAAAAGTCACAAGTAGTATCTAATTTTTGCAACTAAGATTCAGTAATTAAGCATAGATGGAGGCACGGAGGCGTGTTTAGTGGGGCGTGCAGTGGGCGGTGCAGTTCCCGATGCGACTTTAATGCAGACGAGGGAGAGGGTAGCGGTTCCCGAAATGTTGAACGGCCAATGATGCATCCTCCTTCAATTAGCATCATGAATGCATGAGGGAAGTAATTTGAGGAGGACCGAGAAAAGAGGCAGCACGATGTGAATGCAATGCAGTTTGCACTCATATAAAGGTGCCCCTCCATTCCAATGCATCTACCACATCGTACGCACCTAAGCATTTGCCTAAGCACCTACACTAAGCGCAAAAGTGCTCACTCCAAACCCATGGCGGTGATGCGCACAAGCGGCCAGCGGCTGTGCCAGACGGTCCATGACGCCGGCCTGCAGCATGGCATCGAGGATCGTCTCCGGACGGTGTTGGCGATCGGCTGATGGATGGCCACCATCGACGCCAACTACGACTCTCAGTTGGACCAAATGATCGTTGCCACCACCAACAAGTTCGCCGTCGTCAAGAAGCTCGCGGACGACATCGCCGTACTCCTCCAGCCCGCGTGCTAGGGATACTCATTGCCTGCCACCCTAATCGTCCTCCATGGTTGGAACCTCTTTCAAGCATTGGTGGCCCTGCGACTACCTGCCGACGCCACAAAGAATGTCCACCTGGAGGTCACGCTCGCCGCGAGGCGCCTCGCCCTGCAAGAATTAGTCGACCTACACATCCACGTGTACGAGCAAACCGTGTACATAGGTATCTACAAGGCCAGTGAGGACGCTATGACGTTGGGCTTCTTCAATCAGCTGGAAGCCTTGGATGCCTTTGCCGAGAAGCACCTTGACCTTGCCACAAAAGCTACTGATCCTTAGCTATCGGTCGGTGGCCCGACGCACTAAGTTAAGGAGGAGGAGGCCGTACGTTGATGGATACATCTTTCTTCTTGCCTCCTTAGTTCTTATTGTGCTATTGCATTCTCGTTCCAGTAAATACAGACATGTGTGATCCCTTTGCTTAATTATATGCATCACTGTAACTAGTACTCCATCCTGTCAATTTATAAGTTGTGCTGCCAGTGTTTGGGGCCGGCGCACGACACAATAAGCACACCCGCGACGACACATACAGAGAGGACATCCAGTAGTTCCAATGGTGATTTGTCAAAATATGTAGCTAAAAATCACTAGCACTATCTAATTTTTGCAACTAAAATTCAGTAATTAAGCATATATTACATTCATAGATTAAGCAGTCGTGCTTAATCTATACAAACAACTCAACCGTCAGGCGCTGCAGCATGCTGTGCTCGCTGTTAGGCACCGCGGCACTCTCTGCTCGTGTCCTTTGGCATGCTCGGGTTGTGGACAGCTTTTCGCACGGAGCGCTCTGCTCGTGTCCCTTCGCGTGCGCTCTGCCAGCGGTTGGGCCTGAGCACGATCACGTCGGGCGCCCCATATGCATGCGGTTGCACCGCGTGCATTGTCACGCGATGCAGTTACGTGCGGCACGATGGAGTTACATGCTGCGAATTAGAACTGCCATTAGGACGTGCCATCCGTCCTCCCCTTTAATTCCCGTGGCCATTATAGCCTTAGTCTCTTCAACCTTTCGATCGTGCCCCACAACACAACAAGCACACCCACGATGACACATAGAGAGGGGATGTCTAGCGGCGCTCCAATGGAGTTCGGCAAGCATAAATTGGAGACCCACGCGAGGGAGACGGATCACTCGGTGGTGTACACCATCGACCCGGCCGTGGTGGACGACTACATCAACACCGTTGAGCAGTTGCTTGCTGGAGACAAGTACAAGGTGGTCGGCATCAACCACCAGTACACCAACGGTAGTCCCGACATAGATCAGAAGGTTGTCATCGCCAAATTGTGCGTGCACCATCATGTGCTCATCTACCACTACTGCATGGCCAGAGAGCATTGCGACTGTTTCAACGGGTTTGTCAACAGCACCGACTACAAGTTCGCCACGGTGGGAACCACCAACGATGTAAAAGCGCTCAGTGTTATGGGCTTGGCCTGCGAGAACCTTGTCGAAATCTGTGACCACTACAGGGTCTGAGGCGGCACGAAGAAGGACTCCCTGTTCGAACTTGCCTCGGCCATCATCGACCCCTACTACGAAAAGATGAAGCAAGATGCTCAGAGAACAAATGCCGTATCCTGGCATAGGGCCTGGGTGCGGCGACTGGATGAACCTCACCTCAGGTTCACAGCCAAGAGCATGTACACATGCTTCGAGATGTACAGGCAGATCATTGACACGAGGAAGTGCCTCATTACCCAAATTGACAAGCCCAGATCGAGCCACAAGCAGAGCAAGCGTCACAAGAAGTAGATGATGATCATATGATCATTTATGCTAGTTAATCATGCATGTGATATATACTTTACTTTATTGATGTGTGGAAGTGTCATGTGTGTAGTAGCCACCTATGAAATTATGCATGTAATAGTTTACTTTGGTGTGTGGAAATGCCATGGTTGTAGTAGCCACCTATGTAATTGGATGTTTAATTTGGTTAATCATGCATGTAATATATATGTTGTTGTTCTGTATGCAATCCCATCGCACAACACACACGTCTTTAGCAGCAATCGTCTGTGTTATTATCGTTCTTCGCACACATTTCTGATTACAGACCTGTTTGCTGCGTATCACACACATCTTGTTATATTGAACCGTTTATGTTCTCTTGTCTAACACAACAGTTCATCCGCATGAACCGCATGCCATATATCGCACACACCTTGATTTGGCTGACCGTTTCTTTTGTGTTGCCTAATCACAAATAGTTCAACCTAGGAACCGTATGCTATTTATCGCACACACACCTTCATCTGGCTGCCCTTTTCTTTTGTTGCTCCTCATCACAAACGGTTAATTGCACTGAACCGTATGCCCTACATCACACATGGAACTAAAATCTGAACCGTGTTTGATGCATCCGTCATCGCAAACGTTTTGCACCTTTTTTGACGGGTTTTTTCACCACCGTTTGCGATTAATGCATCGCACATAGTTTCGTCAAAGGGTCTCTGATCGTAGTGTCGCGTTAGCAGCATCCTGCAGTAGTATATGCTGAAAGGCGGCTATAGCTTCGGCGTCGGACAATCGACGATCTGGTTTTTCTTGGTCAAAAACTAATTCCAAAATTTTCGGGTAACTCTCCAGGATGTTGGATTACGTGGCTTGGGTCATCGGCGTCTGGAGGCTGGACATAAGTGACATGAAACTTAGCTCAAAAGGCATCCTCGAGCTCCTCCCAAAATCCTATGGAGTCTTCGGGGAGGCTGTTTAACCATTGCCTGGCAGGCCCCTTGAGCTTTAATGGTAGGTACTTGATGGTGTGGAGGTCATCTCCTCTTGCCATATGAATGTGGAGCAAAAAGTCCTCAACCCATACGGCTGGATTTGTAATCCCGTCGTACGGCTCGATGTTTACAGGCTTCAATCCTGACTCGGGCTACATTGCACCAAAGATCGTTTGCCATCCGAGCTCTGTCGTTTAGATGTAGCCAAGCCTAGTATACGTCCTGCTAGCGGGAAGATGCTCTTTGGGTCCACAAATGGACGTCTGGCCTGCTCGAGCGTCTAGGTCGCATTGTAGGTCATACTCATAAACTGGTCGTATCGGCTCCTTGCCTTGACGGCGAGGTGGAGCAGGAGGTTGTTCGGATTTATTAGTTATCCTATCCCGTCCTTGAGGGGGCGGTCCGGCTGTTCTGCTTGAGTGTGCCTTGGGGGTGCTTGCTCTATGGCCTTGTCATCAATTTGCGGCAGTAGTCTTCGCTTCGGGTAGCTTTTTGTCTGTTGCTCGTGGTCGTACTCCTCTTCGGCAGCTAGGACCTTAGTCCATTTTTCATTGAGGGTGTCTTGTTTGGCCTTTATTTTTTGCCACCATTTCGTCAGGCTACGCACGGTGGCAATGAGCTGCCGCTTGAACTGCTCTTGATCCAGCGGGTCTTCGGGGATGATGAAATCTTCGTCACCTAAACTGACCTCCTCTTCGGAAAGAGGGAGGTAGTTACTGTCTTCGGAGTCATTGAGGTCTTCAAGATCAAGCGGGTCCCCATACTCCTCGTGGTTGTCTTGTGGTTGTTCGTCGGCAGCGGGGTCGCCAAGGTTGTCCGCATTGTCTAGGGTGCTTTTTTCTCCGGTGTCCGTGTTGCTCGCATGGCTTCGACATGCCTTGGAGCGGTGCCACTGTCTGCGGTGTTTTGGCGGCTCATCGCTGGCCTTGTCGTTATCCTTCATGGGGGTGCCATCGTCGTCTTTCGGAGTGTCCACCATGTAGACGTCGTAAGTGGACATGGCCGTCCAGCGGCCCCTGACGGGGGGCGACGTCGGTGTTAGCCATGGATCCACTATCTTCGTCCATGGATTTGGCATTTTCCAAGGTGTAGTCCAACATGTCGGTTAAGTCTTTGACTGTGGCCACTAGGTGGGTGGTGGGTGGGTCATAAAATTCCCTGTAATTTTCCTTGAGGCGCTGCTGAAAGCAAGCCAAGGGTGGGTCGTCTCGAATAGCCATCGTCTGGACTCGTTCAAGCGCTTCATTTAACAAGGCGAGGCTTGCTGAACTGGTATGTGGTGGCCACTCAGGACTGGTCTCCATTGTGGCAGGGTGAGGACTGATCTGGGTCCGGACTGAATCCTGGTCTTCGAGGGCCAACTTAACCTCAAGCCTCGGGTCGGATTTGTGCCCGGATAGGCAAGAGAGAACGAGGATAACACCTGGTCTTCGGATGTTACCTCCGTATTGGGGCTCGAAGCCAAATTGGTGAGGGGGAGTTCGGTCGGGGATGATTCCTGATTTCCGAACGTCGACCCAACACTGGGGCTCGAGGCCAGATCTGCGATGTGAGCAGAGGGTTCGGCCAAGAGTGACTCTTGGCCTCCGAACACCGCTCCCGCGCTGAGGCCTGAACCTGAGTATTAGGCGAGCATCATCGGTTCGGCTGAAGGGGATTCCTGGTCCCCAGACCGGGTGGATATGTCCGAGCACGAGGCCAGCTGAGGGGTTGAGGCCGATCCGTAGATCGGATCAGGTGAAAGCTCCGGAGCAGGTACTACAAGGCCCACGGGGGTACCAGGTGAGGCTACGAATCCGGCGAAGATCAGATCGCCTCGCATGTCTGCGATGTACTCCAGATTGTTGAATGTAATCCGGTGCTCAATGGCAAAATTGTTGATTTGGTCTAGATGATTAGTCGGGTTGGCGTGCAGTACAATGCTTCCGAACACGAAGAGCTAGCTAGGGATAAAGAGGTTACCAGTGTTGACGCCATCTCCTATGATGAGGCGAGCCATCTATCCTTCGGTGACCCATCACAGAACTCTTAATGAAAGCACCAATGTCAGTGTCAAAACTAGCGGATCTCAGGTAGGGGTCCCGAGCTATGGATCTAGGATCTATGGGGAACAAGGGACGAATAGCGTGGTGTTTACCCAGGTTTGGGCCCTCTCTAGGAGGTTAAACCCTACATCATGCTCGATTATATTGATGTGTATGGTATGATTACGGGGTCGATCTACCTCGAGATCAAGCGAGGTAAACCCTAGGTTGATAGGGTAATGGATGTTGCTCTAATCCTAAAGACTAAAGCCCTCCAATTTATATAGACACCAGTAGGGTTAGGGTTACACATGGTCGGCTACAATAAAGGAAAGATCATGCTAAATCTTCACTTGGAGGACACACCAAGGCTCTGAAGGTCTTCTATCCAGTCACAGGTCCACGCCCTATCTCGGCCCCATAGTAGCCTATCAGTCCGGCCCCTAAGAAATGGGCCGGCGGCCCGAAGACCCCTTAATCCAAGACTCCCTCAGTGTTGAATTATCAACATACATATAGGGTTCCCATCAAATTAATTTTTGATTTGGCATGCATGAACCCCTAGCTAGTTTGGCTAGCTCATGAGTACACTATTGGATTGAGTCATCTTCATGTAAAAATATGAAGATTAGTTCAATAAATAGTGAGACTCCAAATGGACACACACACTTTATTCAATTCGATGATTTTTAAATATATCTGGCTCAATATATTTGGCCTAATAATAGTGAGACTCCAAATGGACACACCCAATGGATAGATTGAGGTAACAATATGCATATAACCCCTATAGGCATCTATAGGCATCTATGAACACCACAAATTCAACATTGCAGGGCGGCTCTTATTTTCTAGCTTTTTCTGATAAATTAATTCCAAACTTTGTTCCACCGTCTCATGTTTTTACAGATTAGCCAATCTAGGAGGAGGCACGCGCGGCTGTGGGCTTTCCTGGCTGGCACACCCAGTATATATTCATGAAAATAAAATTAGTCGTGCAAAAACTTGGGACAAATAAAATACAAATATATATAACACGCAACATTATAATATCAGCCCTTAATATAACACTCGGAAGGACATATATAGATATATAACACACGACATACATAACACTCAACATTAATATAATGAAGGCTAGATTAAAGTTTACGCGGTACACACGATCGAACAAAGCACAATATATAGATAAGAGGATAATAAAAGCCCTAGCTAGTTAACACTATATAGCTAGGGCAACAGAACATGAACTCCGTGTCTTCACCAGCTTCACCATCGTCTTCACCTGGGCCTTCATCACCGGCAACTTCACTCCGTATGCTCCTTCTTGCCTTGATAACAGGGGAGAGTGTGCATGCGGTCTTCGACAAGGAAGATGCTCTCGACGTTGGTGAAGATGTTGTAGGTTGTGAATGCGATAACCTTGTAGCCACACCAAAACACCTTACCGAGGAGGTAGTAGGCGTCGAAGCGATTATTGAAGTGGGCGAGGACGCAGTCGGCGGCGAGTTGGTATTGGGACACATCTCCTCGAGGTGGAATATGATCAGCGAGCCCGCTGGGAGGTGGGCAAAGCCAACACGGAGGAACCGCTCGGCCAACTCCCTAGCACCCCGCCACCTCGAGATTGCCCACACGCGAAGTGTGGTCTCCACCACGACACCGGCGGGGTAACGCCACTTCGGCATGGTGGGTGGCAGGTATAAAGTGGGCCCATAGTACTGCATCTTCAATTTGATCTTGGTCTGGCTAATTTGGTGAAGAAGAGAAGAGGGCCAGCGGAGATGGAAGAGTGTGTTAGAAGAGGTACACGGGGCGCGGTGGTTTAAATAGCCGTGTTGCTACACTGAAACGAGGCGCGTTTATCTGTATGCATGCATGCCCTTGACCTTGATTGACCTACATGTATGCACGTGCATGGGGGCGCGTCGTCGGTATGCCCTAGGTTTAGGGGTTCACACTGAAAAAGAGGCCACGCATCAAAACACGGCGGTTTGACTGGTATGCACGGGTGTGGCTAGCCAGCTACTCCATTTAGGTAATGGGACGGAGCTGAGTCGAGTGAGTAGCAGCTTTGTGCGGCAGCGGCGTGGCCAGTAATTGTCCGTTGCAGCGGCATGGCCAGCAGTTCTGTGCGATGGTGCGTAGCCAGCAGCTGTCTATGGTGGCGGTGTGGCCAACAGTTGCCTGCGTCGGTGCCATGGGCCGTGGCCAGGAGCACTGAATCCTGGTGGTGCGCATGCGAGCGCATGCAGGTCAAGGTCAAAGATGCTCGCATGCATAGCAGGCTGAATCACGTTAGCAGGCTATATCATGTAGTCCAAGAACAACAGGATGAGCAGGCTGAATCACGTGGCCCAAGAAGAGCAGGATGAGCAGGCTGAATCATCAAACCACAGCTGTCGTGGAATTAACACGTCAGATGTCCTTAGCGTGAGGACTTAGTCGTGAGGCCAACGCATCTATGTGGTAGCTTGAGAGGGGTTGAGCGGAATCGAGAGACGCAACACAAGACAAGGGTTTAGACAGCTTCGGGCCCCATGAAACATCATCCGGTAACAACCCTACATGTTGTTTGAGGTTAGATCTCATTATCATCATGAGGGAGTCGCCGTAAATCGGCTCTCCTCTAGTTGTGTCTAGCCCTAGAGATTGTTTCTTGCTCGTCCCTCTTTGGGGAGCCCTGCCCCTCCTTATATAAGTTGAAGGGGTGGGTTACATGTAGAGTCCATCTCGGACTAAGACTTAAACTATTTTGACTTCCTTTCCTGGGCTTCTTAACGTCTGCCGGTTTAACATTGTCTGCCGGTTTAACACTGTCTGTCGGTTTAACATTGTCTGCCGGTTTAACATTGTCTGTCGGTTTAACATTGTCTGCCGGTTTAACATTGTCTTAACACCTGCCGGTGCTACCATCTGTCTTAACTCTGCCGGTTTAACACTCGCCGGTTTATTGTCTGTCTTAGCCATCTGTTAACTGTCTACCGGTTTAACACTCGCCGGTTTACCAAGTCCCAGCCGGATTATGACTCCGGCCAGGTCATACCGCAGGGTATATCCCCGACATTAGCCCCCAGTTTAATTTGGATTTATCCATGTTAAACTGATCCTGATCATCCTTAAGTCCTTGTCACTTCCTTCTTCTAGAAAATCCGGTTTAATAGGCCAGCTTCATAATCAATTTGCTGACATTGGTTTCTCATAGAAAATATATTGTGAAGAATAACTCCTTTGATTCAGCTTCCAATGCTTAAAAACAATATTGGTCCTTGTAATACTCATCTGATCTTCAGCCGGTTTAAGGGCGTAGAACTTGCCGGTTTATCATTGCCAAGATCACCGGTTTATAAATATTGATAGCACCAGGTTATACTTGTAGTTAACATCCAGCTTGAAAATATACCTCTTATATGCCTATCACTTGTAGCCCCCAAGTCTTAAGAAGGTAGCATAGCAACAGCTTAAGACTTGCTTCAATATAAATATCACAATCTTGAAGAAATCCAGGTTGTTCATCTCAATCACTAGTCAGAATTGAGTATTCCACATATGTAGCCCCCAAGTGCTAGGTTGTCATGCTTGCAGCAACCTGGGACTTGTAATTGCCTGATGCTCATAGAAACTTCAACCAGTGTAGCCCCCAAGGGCCGGGTCATTATGCAATAATGAGCAGGGACTTTGTAAATATAATCTTGTAAACTTTGAACAGCAACGTGTAGCCCCCAAGGGTCGGCTCAGTAAGATAATATTGAGCTGGGACTTTGATATATACTTCAATGAAAATAACAACATATGATGTAACCCCCATCATGGGGCTTGAATTCACGTCCAAAAGGTTAAGAGCCTTGTGCTTTACCAACTGAGCAGTGGACCCTTCAATGTAATGGATAAAAAACTTTGTACCTTAAATTGTTGACAGAGGCAATTGGTAGCCCCCAAGGGCCGGCTCATTACAATGTGATGAGTCAGGTCTTCAATAAGGTGAGCAAAAAATGACTTTGCATTAGCCCCCAAGTGTCATGGTGCATGCTTGCAGCGACATGAGACTTGTGTATTTGATGTAATCTCAACTTAAATAATGTAGCCCCCAAGTGCCGGGTTGTAAGCCTGCAGCGACTTGGGACTATTCCTTTGTAGAATAAATCATACCCATTGATAAAATAATATCCATTGCGCTAAAGCGACTTTGAAAACCTCAATCATAATATTGGTTATTGATAACCATAATAAAAATCCAGCCATGTTGGCTATTAAAGATTTGAATAATATACCCAATGATTTATAAGCGCATGATTCCAATGGCGCAATCCAAGTATATACTGGCGACTTATAGTCCAAAGCCAGGCCGGATTGAAAGATGCTGGATCACCATTGATTATATGCTTAACAGATGATGACTGTAAGCCACACCGGGTTAAGAAACACCGGGTTGAGATGAAGACATATAGTCTAGCCGGGTCGAGAGACGCCGGTTTACATTAAAAGTTGATCAATAAAGATAAAACTTGTAAAAACAAAAGCAAATAAAACTTGTAGTCGAGGCTTTTCGAGGGCTGCCAGGCCCAAATTTGAGGCTTTTCGTGGGCTGCTAGGCCGCTGAGTTAAACCATTTGACAAAGCATTTTAAGATGGGCCTCCAACTAACCAATTGTCGTTTTAACTTTGACAAGTTCAGGGTCTCAATGAGAGTAACTTGTCAAACATTCGGCGGGTCATGCCAGGATTACCTGGATAGGAGTGGCTTACTTGATGAAGGCAGGTTAACCCGGGGTTTTAGGTGAATACACCAGGCTTCCAAGCCGTGGGTCGATACCCAATTACAAGGGTCCTTTCAAACTCTTTGTTGCGTTGCACAAAGAGCCCCCAAGTAACTTTGTGAGCTGTGCTCAGTGGGTGCCTATGTTTGAGCTGTGCATAGCAACAAGATTCTCTTTGGCCCTTGGGTGTGAAGCTCCTATGCTTTGTTGTGGCGTGATAGCCGCATTAATGGACAGAACTCTGCTTTGTCAGCTGAAGACCCCATGTAACCAATAATATGATAAGCCAATAAGGCGGGATACCCATGTTTGAACCGCGCGTCAGGGCAGCAGGTCCTCTTTGGCAACCTTTAACTTTTTGCAAGAGATAAATTCTTCTTGAACCGGGATTTTGAACCGGATATTGAGAGCATCGGAGCTTTCGCAAGAGATAGTTTCCTCTCAAACTGGATTTGAACCAGCTAGTAAGGGCTTCAGCGCTGTGTGGGAGACGGGATTTCCCTTAAACCGGACTATAAACCAGAAGCATCATTGTGAGCCGGAATATTTCTGACGGCCTTTAAATTTTCATCAATATAACAATAGCCTCCGGGACCGCGTTATCTTTCCCTTCAACATCCTGGGGTTTTTGAATTTGGTGAAACTGGCAAGATTTGCCGAGTCATGTTATCATAGCCCCCGACTCAAGGAGTTGGCTTGAAATTCTCCATATTGACTGTGATATAAATCGGCATAAGTTGTATATCATTGGTGTTGATAGCACGATGTAAATCCACAGAAGGTTGAGGTGACTGCAGCGGGTTATAAATGATCCCGTATGAGCCGTGTCAGCAACTCGGTCAATGGTTCCTTCCAACTGGGTATTTGAAGTTTAACCAAACTGTAGTGATAGTGATTGGTGCGCATGTCCGTTGAACCATCCAGCGCAGACAGCGGCTGATGATAACTTGCCTCCAATTTGCTTCGAAGAAAACCGAGCTACCCAAGCACTGAATGGCTTTTTACTCAATAAAATAGCTCATGCAAACAGATGTGGCCCGACGTGTTGATGTAGACCAGGCCTCGAGGGCGGCGATTTGCGCACGTCCATTGACAACGGGCAGACGCGATCCTAGCAAGCTGATGTGAAACGATCCACCAGGGCAGCAGCTTGTGTGCGCCCATTCATCATGTGATATGTCCCGGATTATCCCCAGGCAGAAATATTATCAATCTGTGCTCCATATCCGTGGTATAAACCACATTTGTAGTGAATAATGGTCCTGTATATAAAAATATACAAATCAAAGTAATTTGTCTTTTGATAAAAATAAGATATGTTAATAAAACAAATTTGAGATGGATAGCACCTAATGTTTGCAGATGGCAAACGGCTTTGGATGACAGACGGAGTCATACATTCTGTCCGCACCTCCAGTAATTTCAACGCCGATTTAGCCACTCTCAAGACCACGGCAGTTCGGAATAAGGCCGACTGCGGTAGCTCGGCACGAGATCATAGTGACGACGACAGAAGTGGTGGTTTGAAGCTCGACCGTAGCAGAACCGGAGCCGGAATATTCCGAATGGATCCTCCGAGTTTCGGTGACACGGAGGGCTATTTATTTATCCACCGGGTCAAACTCCTCCTCAATTTTTTTTCAATCTTGATCTAGACCGGGCAAGAACTCCATAACGCAAGTGTTCAGGCCAGCTTAGCGACGGCAGAAACGGGTAGGGGTTCTCACCACAGCATGGGGCGGCTCAGGGCCCCACTGGCGGGTCAACAACAGCGGTGCATTGGTGGACATCAGCCTCAAATAGCAGTGATGAGCACCGCTTGCAAGAAAGGGCGGGTTATGGCCAATGCGCCCTTGACACGCGGGCGGAAACGTAGGGCAATACTGCCCGAGCGGCTCACGGCAACAACGCCGGTGGCTTTCGGGGCTATGACGGAACAGCATCGGCGGTGGCTTGGAGTGATGCCGACGACTTGGGATATCTGATCGTTGACAACGGCGAGTCAAGGCAACGGCTGGCGTAGAAGCCGATGCAAACTCCAACCAGTTGACGAAGACCGGTCTAACGAGTAATGGGTTGTGCATGTTGTCCATCAGTTAACTTCAGTGCAGAATAATGCCAGGTAGCAATACCACAGGCTTCCTTTACGTGTGATAAGAGTAAAATCCTTGGTCCTTGTGCCATTGGGCAGTACGTGGAACCAATACGTACAAAATTGGATTTATTCGCCAAGCGTACGACTCCGGCCGCAACTCGGCGGATCAGACTAAGCGGTTGCAATGGAAATCTCCTGCTTTGTCTTGACGATGTGCAGCTACAGCAGCAACATAATTTTTATTTTTTTAGCAGAGTCAATCTGCAATCGGACTGATCACAGATCATATGCATGTGCTAGTACTGCTTTTCCCTTCCGTCGGCCTCGGGTACTACACAAATACAGTACGAGGCTGCTGCATTAACCAGTATTTCTTCACTTTCTTTTCCTTCTCTAGCCTCATCATCCTCCGTTGAGAGTCGCCTCCGTTGTGCGCCTAGCCCGGGTTCTTTTCCTCTGCTATTGGCGCAAAGAGACAGCTCGGAGGCAACTGAAGCAGGGCCGTGACGGAGGAGAGCTGAGGCGGCCAGCAGCTCAACAAGGCACCGCTGCGGAGGGGCCCGGCGGCTCACAACAGAGGCGAGGTGAAGGCGGCTTGCGGAGGCGGCCACGTAACTCGAGGCAGTAGGGCCGGCGTGACGCAGGGCGGCTGAGCACCGGTAGGCTCAAGATGAGGGGTAGCAGCAGCGGGTGAAGTCACACGCCAGCGGTGGTGGCTCGTGAGCAGACTTGCGGGCGAGGCGCAGGCTGAGGCCAGCTTGGCGCGGCTGTTGCGGCGAGCGGCTCGCAGCAGAAACAGGGTCGATGACTCAGGCAGGCTGCGGGGGTAGTAAGGCGACCCGGCGGAGGTGTGCTGTGGCAGTGAGGCAAACCGGCAGGGGCCGGCGCGGGAGTCATGGCGGAGTCCGGGCGGCGAGGCGCGCCGGCCCTCCTGCTGTAGTCAAAGCGGGCGGCGGTTCAGCGCTGGCAGTTTAGAACGGGGCGGTTCATGACCGAAGACAAAACGAGGCCCACGGCTGTGGTTGAAGCGGACTACTGCATTGGTCTTGACCCGGCAAGGCAGTTTGGGGACGAGCGGATGAAGCGAGGCCATGACCCGGGGCGATGCAGAGGCCAAACCGGCCAGTGGCAGAGACGGCTCAGCGGCACAGCCGGATGACGGCGGAGGCGGCGGGCGCTTGAGATAAGGTCCGGCGACCCTCAGCTACAAACGAGTCCGTCCCGATGATTTCTGGTGGCGGCTTGATGCGGGGCACCCACCCGCGGGCGGAGGCAACCCAGCGGGGACCCGGAGTCAGCCGGTGTGGGGACGACGAGCAGGCGACCGAGTCGCGCGGGAGCCCAGCAGGCGTAAGCGCCGCATCATAATCCGCCCGGGTAGCTTGTGCGGTACTCGGGATCGAGCAGAGCGGCGATGGAGGGCCCGGCGGGCGGGGGTCGGAGCCGAATGGGAGCCAGCCAGCGGGTACGGGCACCTGCGGGAGCCGACCCGGCGGGCGCGGGGAACAGGGGAGAGGAGGCTCGACGCCCAACGGCAGAGTGACGAACTGGTGGCCTGCCAGCGGAGGCGAGCCAGCGACGACAGCTCGGAGCCACTCGGAGCGAGGCCCTCCTGGCGATTCAGAGCAAGGCCGAGGCCGCGACGGCAGAGGACGGTGAGCCGGCGACGGCAGAGGACAGCCGAGGCTGCAACGGAAGAGGCCAGCCAGCTCAAAGGCAGACCCGGTTCAAGGCGGAGACAGAGGGACTCTGAGCCAGGGTTGTTGTGGCCACGGCAAACCACGGCGGAGGCAGCGGGCAAGCAGAGACTTGCGCCGGTTGCGACACACGGCGAGAAAGGAGCAAGGGCGCTGGTGCGGGTGGTAAGCCAACGCGTGTGGACAGCAGCAGTTGATAGCAGTGGTGAACCGGCATGCGGGGAGCAGCAGGATCCGGCATTTTGAAGATGGCCAGCTCAGGCTGCACATCTCAGGAGCGGTAGCTTATGGTAACGGCGGCCTCGAGATGGCGACTTAAGGCGGAGCAGCGACACGAGGCCGAGATGACAGCAGAGGATGCGAATCCGGGTTGTAACGGTGGAGATAATCCAGATCGCCGTTGTACGTCTGTGGAGACAACGACTTCAGATGCAGGGCAAGACGAGGCGGCGTCGGCGACTCACCGCGACAGCACGTTTTGACTAATTCGAGTCATTCATCATATCAGCTTCCGGGTTACTTCTGTACTCCGGGTTGCCGCAACGTGTGGCTCGGGAAGAAGGCGGATTAAGGCGAGGGCGACTCAATTACAGGAAGCGAGCACGCATTCTAATCCGGTTTCGGGTCGCAGCAACCCCCTTTTTTGTTTAGCACCACTAGTCCACGGTTGATATTTTCTGGTAGCCTGGTTTGCCTTTGATCGACGCGTAGCGCAAACGTGGATCTCCCTTCTGTAGGATTTGGCCACTGTTTCTTTCCTTACCCGTACACATAGCGAATACTGTAGCTTGACGTGACGAGTACTAGTTGAATTACTAGTACTTGAACCGATGTAAACAGCCTGTAGTTGAAATCGATCTTCGGTTGAAAAGATGTGGATGGCTGCGGCGCACGGACCAAAACAAAAACGGCGGCCGGCTTTGGCGAGTTATTGATGCAAACTTGACACGCCAAGGGAAAAATAGGTCATATAAGAAGATGGTATTGGTGACTTGTCGCTTCTTTCCTGTTAATCTCGGCAGTTTAAGGTAGCGCACAGCCGCTCCCCTAATTCCTTTGAACTTTAAGTCTTACAGATCTTGAACCCTGGACTGGTGGACTTGAAATTAATGCAAATCCTTCCAAACTGGTTTCTCTTCATCCGGAAAATTATGAACTTCTAGATCCCTGAAAAAAGATCCCTCCAAGAACTCATCACCACCGTGCGCGGGCCCCACTGTGGGCGCCAACTGTCGTGGAATTAACACGTCAGATGTCCTTAGCATGAGGACTTAGTCGTGAGGCCAGCGCATCTATGTGGTAGCTTGAGAGGGGCTGAGTGGAATCGAGAGACACAACAGAAGACAAGGGTTTAGACAGCTTCGGGCCCCAGGAAACATCATCCGGTAACAACTCTACATGCTGTTTGAGGCTAGATCTCATTATCATCACGAGGGAGTCACCATAAACCGGCTCTCCTCTAGTTGTGTCTAGCCCTAGAGATTGTTTCTTGCTCGTCCCTCTTTGGGGAGCCCTGCCCCTCCTTATATAAGTTGAAGGGGTGGGTTACATGTAGAGTCCATCTCGGACTAAGACTTAAACTATTTTGACTTCCTTTCTTGGGCTTCTTAACGTCTGCCGGTTTAACATTGTCTGCCGGTTTAACATTGTCTTAACACCTGCCGGTGCTACCACCTGTCTTAACTCTGCCGGTTTAACACTCGCCGGTTTACCATTTGTCTTAGCCATCTGTCTTAATTGTCAGCCGGTTTAACACTCGCCGGTTTACCAAGTCCCGGCCGGATTATGACTCCGGCCGGGTCATACAGCGGGGTATATCCCCGACAACAGCCCATCCGTCCTTTGCGGCCCTACTTGTCAGCAGTTAATGGTAAAACCATTGACCCGACGGCAACATCCAGTTTGAGCATTTGTGAGGGTTTCAGACAAGAGAGTGGGGAAAAGTGAGCGAAAGTGTAGAGCATGGGCAAAACTGAGCACAAGAAACCTGGGGCACAAAAATAGAAAACCCTTACTTTTATGTGAGCATCATTGGAATCATCATGCCTAGCTAGAAAGGCATTAAAGAAAAGCGTTTGTTGGGAGACAACCCAATACTTGTACCTACTGTTTTTGTGTGTTCACATGATTAAGCTACTATAGTAATCATGTTAACATTTACGTCAAATGTAGAAATTTCTATACTTTACTAAGATGTGATAAAATTCTGAAGTTTTTACACATGATTGACATACAAATTTCCTACGCCATTCTAATTTTTCAGAATTTTTGGAGTTACATAAGAATGGTGTTTGTCTAGATCATTGCAGACTATTCTTTTTTTGACAGATTCTGATTTCAATGCATAGTTTGCTTGTTTTATAGTTTCTATGGCTTATATTGGTCAATAAAATTTTTGGAAATGATAGATTATATTAGGAAACATATGGAAACAATTATGAATCATGTCTTGACAGTACCAAAGTGAATGATTTTCTTTTTATCATAATAACCTATCTCATGAAGTTCCGTTAAGTTTTGTGTGGTTGAAGTTTTCAAGTTTTGGGAGAGATAACGATATGAGGAGAATAAGGAATGGCAAGACCCTACGCTTGGGGATGCACAAGGCACCCCAAGGTAATATATTAGGAATACCCAAGCGTCCAAGCTTCGGGATGCCCCGGAAGGCATCTCCTCTTTCGTCTTCAACATTATCGGTAACCTCACTTGGAGCTATATTTTTATTCGTCACATGATATGAGTTTTTCTTGGAGTGTCATTTTCTTTTGTTTTTATTTGCTTGCTGTCATTTAAAGTCATGTTTTGTATCTTTTATTTCAATAAAAGTGACAAGTATAGCCTTACCATGCTTATTTTACAAGTCTATATGTTGTTGTTTGAAAACAAAAAGTTTTCTATTATTGTCTGAATTCTTCAAAAAAATCAGAACATGATAAAATCTTGAAATTTTTACATAGTAAGATATGATAAATTTATATAGTGTGGTAACTTTTCAGAATTTTTGGTGTTAAGGAAGTATGAATCTTTCTTCATCCTTTACAGACTGTTCTGTTTAGATAGATTGTTGTTAGGTTTGCATTGTTTGCATATGGTTGCTTTTTTAATGATTCTATTTGAGGAAGGAGTATTAAACATGTTGAGGCGTTTAGTATGCAATGTCAAATTATGATTTTAGTGACTTGCTAAAGTAGAGAATGATAAGGTTTTGCATTGATTTACACTAACTTATATCATGAGTTCTTATTAAGTTTTGTGTGGATGAAGTTTCTAAGATTTAGGGAAACCATGATATGAGAGGAATTAAGGAGACACAAATGCTCCAGCTTGGTTATGCCCAAGGCATCCAAAGATAATATTCCAATAAGTTTCAAGCATCTAAGCTTGGGGTTACCCCGGTAGGCATCCCACCATTCTTCATCAACAATTATCGGTTAGTATTAGTTGAGCCTATGTTTTTGCTTCTTCACATGAGATGTGCTATTCTTGGAATGTCATTTTATTTTGTTTTGTTTCCTGTTTGAATAAAATACTTAAGATCTGACATTTTTAAATGAGAGAGAGTCCGCACATAACTACTTGATAGTTTGACTACTAATTGATCTTCACTTATATCTTTTTGGAGTAGTTTGCCATTTACTCTCGTTCTTCACTTATATCCTAAGAGTAAATTGTTGAATGAATTGAATATCATAAGGTTGAAATTATATGTGCTTCATATCATGCCTAGTAGTAGTTTCACATTGGGTTTCGAAAGTAAAATCTATAGAAGTTTGACAATCACAATATTGGTCATACAAGCAATTCATGAATGATTGGTATAAGGGAGAGAACTTTCACATACAAATATATTATTTTGGACATGTTTTATGATTGTGAATACCCATTAAATATTTTCAAACTTGATAAATTAGTTGAAGTTTCACAAGCGAGACAACGTAATGAGTTATGCCTGGGTATATTTGCATAGAAGTTATATTGTTATGGATCCTACAACATGTGCTGCTTGCTTAGGATCTTTGCTAGCCAAAATTTCGTACTAAATAGAAATACTACTTGTGCATCCATAAACCCTTAAACCCAGTTTCTTGCCATGAGTGTCCACCATATCTACCTATGGATTAAATAAAATACTTCAAGTAAGTTGTTATCGGTGCAAAAAGCAATAAAAATTGCTCCTAAAATATGTATGATCTTTTATTGCAAGGGAAAATAAGCATTGTGCGAACTTGTGGTGGTAAAGAAATAGAAGCGACAGACTACATAATAAACGTTGTCATCACAAGCGGCAATATAACGCAACGTTCCTTTGCATTAAGGGCTTGCACATAAAAAAATCAAAAGCGCATGGCAACCTCTGCTTCCTTCTGCGAAGGGCCTATCTTTTAATTTTCAGTTTTTACTTTCATGCAAGAGTCAATAGTAGTCCTTCTCATTTCAACCTCAATTATTCTCTAGTTGGCAAGCATCATGTGGTGGGGAAAGATCCAGACATATATATCCCATCAAATATATTTAATCATGAATTATTATTGTTGACAATTATCTCTATGATAAATGAGTTGGGAGGTGAAACATTAAGCCCCTATCTTTGTCTGTATTCAATGGATGCTATTTTTTCTAAAAAATATGCTTTAAGTACTAGCAATCATAGAAAACTATACGATAATTGAATATGTGGAGCTCTTACTTAGACTTTGTTGAAAATAAGTTGAATTGCAATTGTTTGGTAACTAAGAACATAGGTTGTTAAGTTTCAAGAGAATTGCATTATTGTTTGAACCATAACACGTGAATTGAATGCTACTTTATCACGATGAGTTTTATGATAGAAAGTTGTTGTTATGATGCTAGAAAAAGTGATTAAAATTATCATTGATCAAACTTTTGCACTATGATAGCATTCACACTTCATAAATTATTTCTTTTATAATTTACCTACTCGAGGATGAGTAGGAATTAAGCTTGGGGATGCTGATACATCTCTAGTGTATCTATAATTTATGAAGTATTCATGCCATGTTTATAATAATTTTGTATGGTTTTAGTGCACTTCTATATGACTTTTATATGGTTTTCATGGACTAACATATTGACCTAGTGTCCAGTGCCAGTTTCGGTTTTCTGCTTTTTTTTTGGTTTCCAGAGAATCCATATCAAATGAAGTCCAAATGCAGTGAAACTTTTTGACATTTTTTCTGGAAGGAAAGGGACCCAGGAAGCTTCGGGGGAGTACCAAAAGACCCACATGGGCCTGACAAGGCACTAGGGCGCACCCTGAAGGGTCGTGCCTTAGTACCTTGTGGGCCCCGTGTGGCACCTCTTTGTGTGATTCCAGCACCAAAAATTCATATATATTCAGAAACCCCCGAAAGTTAACCTAGAACTTCTGCTCCACCGCCGCAAGCCTATCTTCCAAAGAGAACACATCTAGAGCCCTATTCCGGCACCCTGCCAGAGGGAGAAATCATCACCGGGGTCCATCTTCATCATCCCGGCAGCGACCATGATGAGGAGGGAGTAGTTCACCCTTAGGGCTGAACGTATGTACCAGTAGCTATGTGTTTGATCTCTCTCTCTCTCATGTTCTTGAATTGGCACGATCTTGATGTACCGCGAGCTTTGTTGGATCATATGGTGTTTCTCTCTCTTTATCTTGTTGTGATGAATTAAGTCTTGCTCTTTGAGGTTTCGTTATGTTGGATTGAATATTAGATTTTAGATCACTTGATGTATGTCTTACATGTGGATACTTGTGGTGACAATGGGGTATTCTATTGAGTTACTTGATGTATGTTTTGTTATTAAACTTGCGGATTCCCATGGTGACATTGGGGTAATCTATGCATAGGGGTTGATACACGTTGTCATGTTTCGTTCTTTGTTAGAAACCTTTGATGGATTCTTTGTCGCGTGTTGAGGGATTTTTTATATGATTCAATTATGTTACCACTGTTGAGAGATTGCACTAGTGAAAGTATGAACCCTGGGCCTAGTTTTGAAGCATTGCAACACTGTTTGTGCTCTGTTTTATCACTTGCTACCTTGTCATTTTTATATTTTCATATTACAAAAACCTATATCTACTATCCATACTACACTTGTATCACCATTGATTGCTTGTATCTGCGTTGGTATTTCCCCGAAGAGGAGACGATGATGAAGGAATAGACCCCATCTTTTTATCCTTAATAGCAACATTACATGCTTGCATCGCTAGTCCTTCTGTCATAGGGTGAGAACACCGCAAGATCGAGCCCATCACAAAGCACCTCTTCCCATTGCATAATAAATCAATCAAGTTGTCCAAACAGAACCGAAATATCGAAGAAGAAATACGAGGCTATAATAATCATGTATGGATATGAATAGATCTGATCATAAACTCGCAATTTATCGGATCCCAACAAACACACCGCAAAAGTCATTACATCAAATAGATCTCCAAGAACATCAAGGAGAACATTGTATTGAGAATCAAAAAGAGAGAAGAAGCCATCTACTTACTGCCTATGGACCCGTAGGTCTGTGGTGAACTACTCACGCATCATCGGAGGATCACCAATGAGGATGATGAACCCCTCCGTTATCGTGTTCCCCTCCGACAAGGTGCCGGAATAGGGCTCTGGATTGGATCTTGTCGTGGATTTGTCACGGCAGATGTCCTAGTGAAAGGACTTAGTCGTGGAGCCATCGCTACGGGTTTACTTGAAGGGGTTAAAGCGGACACAAAGACACGAGGGTTTTATACTAGTTCGGCCCCTTCGATGAAGGTAAAAGCCTATGTCTAGTTGTGATGGAATTGATATGATCTCGATGGCTAGGGAGCAAACAAGCTTCGCCTAGGCTCGAGTTGTGGTTGTCTCCCCTGAACCGCCGCCGGGCCGTCCCCTTATATACACGGGTGACGCCCGTCGGTCCATAGAGTCCCAACCGGTTCATACTCGTATCCCGGTCGGTATCTCTCTATTCCTAACTTACAGTACAAGTTATACATCAGGTCGGTTTACGGCTACAGATTCTAGACCGACTATAGGCCTTGGGCCTTCATCTGCTTATACCACTAATGAAGTTAACCCGGCCCAAGTAGGCCGGTTTACGCCTAGTGGTAATATCCCCAACATTAGGCCCCAGATTGATTTGAACTGGTTCATGTCAATCCTTCACACAATCTTGCATCTTGGATATCTTCTGGTAATTGGTAAACCTTCATGTCATCATCATTTTCGGTTGCTGTAAACTGGCATGACGTCATCAGTTTTGGTTACTATAAACCGGCATGACGTCATCATGAAATTTATAACGCCCTCTTAATAATAGCTCCTGGATCCGCGCGCTTGACCTAGCTCGGTTGCCTTATAAATAAGACCGAAGGGTCATCTCCTTTCTTTTCCCCTTCGTCCCTTCTTCTTCTTCTTCCTCACGTCGCCGGCTTTGGAGCTCCACCACCGCCGTCGACCTCTGCCTCGCCTCAGGCCGCTGCATCAACCTGAACGTACCAGAGTATTGTGGCACCTTCCCGCATCTTCTCCGTTCCCAGTAAGCTTTCTCCTCTTCTTGACATAGATCTGTTCTTAGGGTTCCATGTTCGTGCTGTGTTCATCACTTGCTCATACTTGTATTCCGATTCTTGGATGAATCTGTAAACTCCCGCTGTGTTCAGTAGTAATCTTTAAGCATCCGCCTGTTATTTCTTATCTAAGCCCATAGATCTCACGCACATACCCGCTCAATGGTTCACTTCCGTTCCGCCTCACTCTTCGGAATATTTTCTGTTTTTTGTGAGCTCGCTGTAGATCCGTGGCTGAAATAAGATCTTTGTGAAACCTGTTTCTGTATACCTAGTTGTCCATAGCTTCAATTTCTTCCGATGCTTGGGTCAGGCGGTTTAACTTATCATAGAAAAAAGTTACTAAACCGGTGTATACCATTAGTCCCCTGGTTGAACCGCCAGAATCCACATGATGCCGCATTGTGGAAGACCGGTTCATCGTAGTTTAGATCAACACCTTCTTTTACCCAGCGTGTTCTTGAACCGGATCATCTATTTCTTGTAGATCTCGCCATGACCAAACAAGTGTATGAGTGCAATTGGGTTCCTTCTCGCATCACGGAATCACAGTTGGACGATCTAGTCTTGATCGGCGCTTTAGACAGTAAAGATACGATCCACTGGAGGGTTCCTGGAAATGAATGTCCACCTACCCCCCAGGAAGGAGAAGTTGTGGTCTTCGCAGATCACTTGGCCCGGGGCTTCAAACCGCCCGGCTCTAAATTTTACCGAGATGTATTAGCCAATTTTTAGCTCCGTCCACAGGATATTGGCCCCAACTCTGTTACCAATCTATGCCACTTTCAAGTGCTTTCTGAGGTATACTTTCAAGAGGAGCCTTCAGTCGAATTGTTTAGAGATCTCTTTCATTTAAACCGTCGCACTGAATTCACCGATGGCCCCAACACTGAATTGGGCGGTATGGCCATTCAGAAGAGGAAGGAAATCACTTATCCCCACGTCAAACTCCATACTCACCCCAAGGAGTGGAATGCAACTTGGTTTTATTGCAAGGATACCTCCCCTGACAATGAAAATCCCTTGCCTGGTTTCCGTCCGGAACGGCTCAGCAACACGCACCCTTTTCCACAAAGACTAAGCGCCAAGGAAAGAATTAAATACGCTCCGCAACTGTCCAAGCTCCGAGCTTTTATGGCCAACGGCTTAACGGGAATAGATCTTGCACGTTGTTGGATATCATGGAGCATACTGCCTCTGAGCCGACGCTCCGATTTGATGTGCAAGTATACTGATAGTGTCGATGACCCACTCCGACACACTAAAATCCAACTCCCTGATGATGAAGTCACAGAATCTGTGAAAAAGATGCTGAATGAACCGGAGCACCTCTGTGCTCAAACCGGTCTGCCTCCTTACTGCACCACCAACAAACCGCCAGCGGTAATATTTTAATTGCTCTATTGTTGAACCGGTTACTGCTTTATATGTTTGACATTTAATTACTGCTGATCCAGGGCGATAATCCATTTTGGAGCAAGAAACTTCCTCAAGACAAAACGGAGAAGGCAGGACGGCCAACCCGGCCCAAGACCAAGGTTATCACGAAACCAGCTCATAAGAGAAAAACCATCGCTTCATCTGACCCAGCCATTGATGATGATGTGGGTAATCTGGATCTTGAGGTAGAACTTGATTCACTTGGCTTGCTTTTTACACGCCTTATTGATGATGATGCTTGTCAGGATGACGCTGAAGCCAGCAATGCCGGTTTCGTTGAGGTAACCATTTTCTCTTCCAATTCAGAAATCTTGCCTTTGCCAAAATTTCGCCGGGCAAACCGGAAAGTTAAATTTTATCATCCTCTTGCTTATCTGGATTCCCAATTTCTTATGAAGACCCAGCAACACGAAGCTCGCCGCACAACCCGGCACAGTGGTCAGGTAGTTACCTCTGCCGGTTTACCAAACAGTCCGGTTCGAAAATGCCGCTCTGAGGTCTCCGACCTTTTTATTGATTTAAATCGTAAAGCGGGTTTCTTCCGTCAACCTCTTAATCCATCCGACTCCGATTATCAGGTCACTTCTCATTCATCATCTGGTGAATCGTCAGCCACTCAGCTACCACCTTTGAAAACAGTTGCTGGGTAAGTTAAACTGAACATATGCTTCCAGTATACCGCATAATGGCTTATGCTTTTCCTTGACTTGTTGTTTTTCTTTCAGGGCTAAACCGAAACCAAGCAAGAAGGCCCGCCTGGATAAAGCGGCTGAAGAAGATGTGGCCCCAGAACATGACCAAGCGCCGGATCGTGAAATGTTTACTTCTGAAGATATCCCCAATGATCCTCCTTTGCAAGACGACGTTATTCCTGAAGAAGGGCTTGTTAATACTTCAGCCTCTGCCGATCCGCCTGCCAGCTCCATCCAGATTGAGAAATCCCACACTCCTGCTGACCAAACGGCCGCACCAACACAAACTGGCGAGTCCAAAGATGATGATGTTGTGATTACTGGTGTGGGCCGCTCTGAACCCGGGAATCCTGTCACCCTTACCAAGCATACCATCAAAGAGGATTTTTCCACTTTGAACAAGGAAAAATGGGATGTTGAACTAGAGACATATGCTGCTCTGAGTGCCCAAGATCTTCACTCCGGCTATTTAAACCGGCTTTACACTAGCCGTGACTGTGAAGTTGGCCTGGTCAAAATGATGAGGGATAAATTTGAGGTAACTTACTTCTTTCCTTGCTGCCATTACCTCCATCCTTCTAGCCCCCAAGGGCCGGTTTGTAACTTTGGTCAAACCGGGACTTGATCCTGAACATTCTTGAAACCGATCTGTATAGCCCGCAAGAACCGGTCTAACTTAACATAAGTAAACCGGGGCTCCAATAGAGAACTGTCCTTAGAACATAACTTGATCAAATAGCCATTAGCTCCCAAGTGCCAAGTTGAATACTTGTATTGAGCTTGGGACTTTGTAAGCAAGTAATATATAAAAATTGAAGGTGCATTAGCCCCCAAGTGTCAGGCATATAACTTGTTATGTGGTTGATACTTCAACTCCTTGGATCGCCTGTGCAAAGCTTAAACGTTGTCTGTGTGCAGGCTGAAGTGAAAATCAAGGAGGACCGAGTTGCCGATTTGCAGGAGGCCTTGAAAACCCAACAGGATGAAACAGATAAGGCAAAGCAAGAATTAACCAGCGCCTTGAGCACTGCTGAACGGCTGAAAGAAGGCTTCAAGAAAGAGCGGGCTGACTGGGCCACTGAAAAGGCCGGTTTAACCAAAAGAGCAGAAAATGTTGAAGCTGCCCTTAAACCGGTGGTGGATGAACTGACGGCCGTACAGCGGCAAATACACTCCATGACTGCTGCAATCTTTGGTAAGCTCCTTGTAACTTCTGTGATAATTTGAACCTGCTGTAGCGTAAATCCGGTTTGAGACCATTCCAATCTTGTTGTAGGCACACGTATTGGGCACTTAGGAAACGATGTGCGGAAGAAATTGAAAGTTGCCTACACCTTGGTGGAACAATTGTATACCGGAGCCCAACGGATCATCACCACAGCTTCTCACAACAACCCGGCACCCTCTTTAATCCAGGACACTCTTAGCAAGTTGTCAATGCTTCCAGCCCGGATTGAGGAGCTGAAAAAATCCGCTGCCCGAACCGGAGCCATCAATGCCTTAATCCGGGCAAAGGCATGGGTGCCAGATTTTGATCCTGCGGAAGCAGCTCAAGGCTATCCCAGCCTGAAAGAAGATGGCTCTGAATTCAACGAAGAGGATTTAAGGGTAATAAACCGTGCAGTGCGCCCTCTGGCTTGCCAACTAGCTGAAGAGGCAGATTTGACGCATTATCAAGTGCAATATAACGAGCAAAACAAGCGAGTGTCTGCCCCAACTGTTGAAGCGGAGAATCTGATCCCTCCAATCCGTAAGCACACTTACGCCCCTGATATTGAACCGTCTTCCCTGATCCATGAAGAAGCTGTTTTCCAAGCTTTAATGGGAATCGACTGGACCACTGTTGATTTCCAGCCAATGGGTAGAGACGAGGAAGCTGAAGCAGCGGAGGATGAGGAGCAGGCTTGAACCAGAAACTGGTTTGGAAAGCTGTTTGTGACATCTTCCGAAAAGAACAATGATCTTATTTAGATACCGTGCTGCCCTGTAATAGGATAGTTAATGCTTCTAACTGGAATATGCCTTCGTGCATAAGTACTGAAGCTTTCGTTTGAAGAACTCCAATTCATATTTCCTGGAATCAGAAAAATTTGAACTTCGGTGGCGGTTATACCGCCAGCCGGTTTATGATCCTGATATGTGTATCAGTAATATAACAAATATATGATACATAAATAACTGCCATGTTTGGGTATGAAGCTGGCTTAGCCAAGCCTGAAGCGGCGGTTTTATAAACCATTACCATCAAAAGAAAAAAAAGGTGGGAGAAAATAGCTCCCGTATAAACCGTACTGAATCAATACGAGCCCCCTTGTTACTCCATGATGTTAAGAGGAAAAAGGTAAACCGGGCATACTCCTCCGGATTAAAGGGGAATCAAATCCATCGGCTGAATCGGAAAAAAGGTGTTTGTCGACATAAAAGAAATCCGACAAAAGCAAAGAATAAACAAACCATGAAAATAACATGGAAGAAAAGGTAATGATAAAAACCATTTGCAAAAATATGCTATACTGAGCTGATCAGATGGTATTACCATGGTCGGACAGGATCAAGGCCCCCAATAGGAGTGACAATGATTCAAGTCAGCCAGGTCCCCAAATGATTCGTGGCATATATGCCAGATCAAGAGGCGTGGCAATGGTTCGGGTTCGACCATGCCCCCAAGTGATTTTGTGGCCTTAGGCCGACCAAGAGGCGTGACTGGTTCAGACTTGACCATGTCCCCAAATGATCTGGTGGCTGTCGCCTATCAAAAGGTGTCGCGTTGGTTCGGACACGACCAAGGCCCCCAGTGATATATAAAAAACAAATGTCAAGGGGTAAACCGGAGGCCGCTTTAAACAGAACCACTCCGTGTAACCTCGCATGATGAGAAAGACAGAGACCCCGCTTTAGCTGAGGCTCCGGTTTGATATATCAAAGATAATATATACATTGTCATGATATGTACATAGATAGAGCTGATGGCTCAAGTATAGTAAGGCCGAAGATGAGCTATATTCCATGGCCTGTTGGTCTCCTCCTCTGATGTACGTGAGTCTTTATGCCCTCGAATATCAATGAGATAGTACGACCCGTTGTGCAAATTCTTGCTGACCACGAAAGGTCCCTCCCAAGGTGGGGATAACTTTTGCATATCCGTTTGATCTTGGATGAGTCGAAGCACCAAATCTCCTTCTTGAAAAGTTCTGGTTCTAACCCGGCGACTGTGATAGCGAAGAAGATCTTGCTGGTAAATCGCCGAACGGGCAGCCGCTATATCACGCTCCTCGTCCAATAGGTCCAAAGCGTCTTGCCGTGCTGTCTCATTGTCTGCTTCAACATAAGCTGCCACACGAGGCGAATCGTGCCGGATATCACTAGGGAGAACTGCCTCTGCTCCATAGACCATGAAAAATGGCGTGTATCCTGTGGACCGGTTTGGCGTAGTATTGATACTCCATAACACAGATGGTAGCTCTTCAACCCAACATCCTGGTGTTCTTTGCAAAGGGACCATAAGCCGGGGTTTGATGCCTCGCAAGATTTCCTGATTAGCTCGTTCTGCCTGTCCATTGGACTGGGGGTGTGCCACTGACGACACGTCAAGTCGGATGTGCTCACGTTCACAGAACTCCTTCATAGCGCCTTTGGATAAATTGGTACCATTGTCAGTAATGATACTGTGTGGAAAACCAAACCAGAAAATCACCTTCTTGATGAACTGCACCGCTGTTGCTGCATCACACTTGCTGACAGGCTCCGCTTCAACCCACTTGGTAAATTTGTCAACTGCCACCAAAAGGTGGGTTTTCTTCTCCTTGGATCTTTTAAAAGGTCCAACCATATCCAGCCCCCAAGTTGCAAACGGCCATGTTATTGGGATCATCCTTAATTCTTGAGCCGGCACATGAGCACGCCTTGAAAATTTCTGACATCCATCACACCGTTTAACCAAGTCCTCCGTGTCAGCATGCGCTGTCAACCAGTAGAACCCGTGACGAAACGCCTTTGCCACCAGAGACTTTGAACCGGCGTGGTGCCCACAATCCCCTTCATGGATTTCTCTTAAGATTTCACAGCCTTCCTTAGGAGAAACACAGCGTTGAAACGCCCCTGATACACTGCAATGATGTAATTCACCATTGACAATCGTCATAGACTTGGATCGCCAGACTATCTGCCTGGCTAGAATCTCATCCTCTGGTAACTCCCCCCGGTTCATGTACGCAAGATAAGGAACTGTCCAATCCGGAATAACATGCAGAGCTGCCACCAATTGAGCCTCTGGATCAGGAATAGCCAAATCCGCCTCACCTGGGAGCTTGACTGACGGGTTGTGCAACACGTCCAGAAAGACGTTAGGCGGGACCGGTTTACGCTGAGAGCCCAACCGGCTTAAATCATCCGCCGCTTCATTCTTCCGACGGTCCACATGATCCACTTGATAACCCTTGAAACAACCTGCAATATTATCCACTTCCCGACGATATGCAGCCATGAGCGGGTCCTTAGAATCCCAAGTGCCAGACACCTGTTGAGCCACTAGGTCCGAGTCACCAAAGCACTTAACCTGGCTTAAATTCATCTCTTTAGCCATCCGGAGACCATGGCTCAAGGCTTCGTACTCAGCTGCATTATTAGTACAAGGGAACATTAAGCGGAGAACATAACAAAACTTATCACCTAGTGGGGAAGTTAATACGACTCCAGCCCCCGACCTTCCAATTTCCTGGATCCATCAAAATGAATAGTCCAATATGTGTGATTCGGCTTCTCCTCTGGTGCTTGTAACTCCGTCCGGTCATTGATGAAATCAATAAGTGCTTGAGACTTTACTGCCGTCCGAGGCACGTACTTCAGTCCGTGCGGCCCAAGCTCTATAGCCCACTTGGCAATCCGGCCAGTCGCCACCCGGTTCTGTATAATATCACCCAAGGGAGCTGAACTGACCACTGTGATGGGGTGCCCTTGAAAATACTGCTTCAACTTCCGACTGGCCATAAAAACACCATAGACCAGCTTCTGCCAATGCGGATACCTTTGCTTGGATTCAATAAGCACCTCGCTGATATAATAAACCGGCCGCTGAACTGGATATTCCTTGCCTGCCTCCTTGCGTTCCACCACGATAGCCATGCTAACTGCCCGAGCGTTAGCTGCCACGTATAATAATAGTGGCTCCTTGTCAACCGGAGCCGCAAGAACCGGCGGATTGGCTAACTGCCGCTTCAAGTCCTCAAATGCTTCATCAGCAGCCGGACTCCAGACGAAATTGCCTGTCTTCCTCAGCATTTGGTACAGAGGGATAGCCTTTTCCCCGAGGCGGCTGATAAACCGGCTTAGTGCAGCGATCCGGCCCGCCAAACGCTGAACATCATTGATACATTTCGGTTTAGCTAGGGATGTAATAGCCGTAATCTTCTCCGGGTTAGCCTCAATTCCTCTGTTAGACACCAGGAAACCCAGTAACTTTCCTGCTGGAACACCAAAGACACACTTGGCCGGATTAAGCATCATCTTGTAAACTCGCAAGTTGTCAAAGGTCTCCTTCAAATCATCCACCAGCGTCTCCTTCTGTCTTGACTTCACTACAATATCATCCACATAGGCGTGCACATTGCGGCCGATCTGTTTATGCAGGCAATTCTGTATACACCGTTGATAGGTGGCTTGGGCACTCTTGAGCCCGAAGGGCATAGATACATAGCAGAAGGCTCCAAAGGGAGTAATAAATGATGTTTTCTCCTGATCCTTAACCGCCATCTTGATCTGATGATATCCAGAGTAAGCATCCAAAAAACTCAAACGCTCACAACCCGCCGTGGCATCAATGATCTGGTCAATACGGGGGAGGGCAAAAGGATCTGCCGGACATGCTTTGTTAAGATCTGTGTAATCCACACACATACGCCAAGTGCCGTTTTTCTTAAGAACCAGCACCGGATTAGCAAGCCACTCTGGATGGAACACCTCAATAATAAAACCAGCTGCTAAAAGCCTGGCCACTTCCTCTCCGATGGCTTTGCATCTTTCTTCGTTAAATCGGCGGAGGAACTGTTTCACCGGTTTATACTTAGGATCCACATTAAGAGTGTGCTCAGCGAGTTCCCTCGGTACACCTGGCATGTCAGACGGCTTCCATGCAAAAATGTCCCGATTCTCACGGATGAACTCGATGAGCGCGCTTTCCTATTTGGGATCCAGGTTGGCACTGATAGTGAACTGCCTGGACGAATCGCCGGGCACGAAGTCAACAAGCTTGGTCTCAGCTGCCGATTTGAACTTCAGATCTGAATCATGCTCTGTAGTTGGCTTCTTTAAAGGGGTCATATCCGCCGGATCAACATTGTCCTTATAATACTTCAACTCCTCCGTGGCACAGACTGACTCTGCATAAGCCGCATCACCTTCCTCACATTCCAAAGCGACCCTACAGCTCCCATGAACCGTTATGGTCCCCTTGTAACCCGGCATCTTGAGCTGCAAGTAGATATAACAAGGCCGCGCCATGAACTTGGCGTAAGCCGGCCGGCCAAACAAGGCGTGATACGGGCTCCGGATCTTCACCACCTCAAATGTTAGTTTTTCCGACCGGGAGTCGTGCTCGTCCCCAAAAGCCACATCCAGGGCTATCTTACCAACAGGATATGCAGATTTGCCAGGCACCACACCATGGAACACCGTATTCGACGGTCTGAGATCTTTGTCTGTTAAACCCATGCGGCGGAATGTCTCATAGTACAATATGTTAATACTGCTTCGTCCATCCATGAGTACCTTGGTGAATTTATAACCCCCACCTGAGGGTCTACCACTAATGCTAGCTGGCCCGAATTATCAACCCGAGGCGGGTGATCCTCTCTGCTCCACACGATAGGCTGCTCCGACCAGCGCAAGTAACGTGGTAAGGCCGGTTCAACAGAATTCACCGCTCGCCTGTGGAGTTTTCGGTCGCGTTTATCCAAACTAGTTGTGAAAACATGATATTGCCCATTGTTCAAATGCTTTGGCTGGCTCTGATAACCCGACTGCTGCTGCTGCTGCTGGCTGTTCTGATTATTCTGGTGATTATGACCGCCCTGATTGCGACCTGAACCAGAAGCTCCATCGTGATCCGGCCCGTGGAAACCGGATCCTGAACCGCCACCTGCTCCGTGATCATACCGGAAAGCATTAGAGTTTTTGAACTCCTGCATGATATAACAATCTTTCCAAAGATGGTTAGCCGGCGCCTCCTTCGTCCCGTGCTTCGGGCAAGGCTGATTCAGCAAATAGTTCAAACGGCTTGCCTTAGGATTGGGAGCCCCATTACGATTTGCCGCTTTACCTCTGCGTCGCTGCCCCCTGTCCTGTGCATTAGTGTTGGCCACAAAGTCCATGCTGCCATCCGCCTTGCGCTTGCCTCCATTTCCATGACCCGCTAGTTTGTACTGCTGCTGTTTGGAGTTGCTATTCTTCTTTCCCTTCCCTGCTTCATCATCATCAGGCTCGGGATCCTTGGTACTGTCCGAATCGGCATACTTCACTAAAGCGGCCATGAGAGTTCCCATGTCATTACAGAACCGCTTCATGCGTCCCAACTTCAATTTTAGAGGCTCAAACCGGCAGTCACCTTCCAGAGTTAGGATCGCAGAGTCGGCATTAATCCTGTCAGATGAGTGCAAAATTTCCGAAACGCGGCGCACCCAACGGGTTGTTGATTCTCCTTCCTCCTGGACACAAGCCGCCAGGTCTACTATGGACTTGGGCTGCTTACATGTATCCTTAAAATTCTGTATAAACCGGGCCCGCAACTGGGCCCATGAGCTGATAGAATTGGGCGGTAGGCTCTTTAACCAAGTACGAGCCGTGCCTTCAAGCATCATGGTGAAGTATTTTGCACATGCGGCCTCATCCATGTCCAGCATTTCCATGGCCATCTCATAACTCTCTACCCATGCTTCAGGGGATAAATCAGCGGTGTAATTCGGCACCTTGCGTGGACCCTTGAAATCTTTGGGCAGGCGCACATTACGTAAAGCAGGGATCAAGCAGGGCACTCCCAACGCGGATGTGACTCCTAGTCCGGCGAAGGTGGTAGAACGAACCGGCGTAAGTTGACCCGCATTATCCTGGGCTGCTAGCTCGGCCTCCCTTTGTGCCCGGGCCCGGTCCACCACATCCTGCACATCGCGCACACCGCCTGCCAGGCTATTGCCATGGGCTGCTTCACGGCCTCGCGCATTGCTCGATATGGCCGGTTCATCCATGCGCCTGCTATAGCTCCGGCATGGACGGGGCGTAGAGTGAATCCGATCACGGCTGTACGAGTATGCTTCCTGCTGAATCAGCGCGGTCCGGAGAAGCTCCTTAACCCGGCGCGTCTCTATCGCTTGCGGAGAATCCCCTTCGACTGGGATAGCCTCTAATCGTGTGGCGGCCGCAACAAGGTTGTCCATAGGATTAGAATAATGACCTGGGGGCGTCTGGACCGGCGGAAGAATCGCAATGTTCTGCTGAGGAGGTTCCATCAGGCGAGGTTGGACCGTCCCTCCTGGTCCTGGTGCCTCAATCCGGTTTGTCTCCGGGTGCCGCGGCGGATTACTGGGTCCAGCTCCTGGAGTGTGAAAGAGATTCCGGGGATCAAACCCTAACGGCAGGCGTGACCTGTGCTTCCGCTTTAAAACCTCCTGTGATGCGTTCTGGTCAAGCATGAGCTTATAATCCTGGGCGTCCAAAGCGGCCCGCTCTGCAGCCATCCTATCTTTTTCTGCTGCCAGATCCGCTTTGGCTTGCACGATCTGCTCTCTCACCTTCGCAATTTCTGCATTATGGGCCTCCTGATCCGCCGGATTGTCCTCTGCCATAAGCGCGGCTAGTGCATCAAACAGATCAGATAAAACTTGAACCGGCGGGCGCACAAGGCCTCCTGCCCCTGCTGCTGTTGCCGCTGCTGATCCGGAGAGCATTGCTGCGGCGGTCGAAGAGTGATTTGCCGCCTGTGTGCCGGCCATGAATATTCCAACCCGGTTGACCTGGCCTGGGGGGTCCGGAATACTGTCGCCATCGGAACAGCCCCTAATCTGGTCATCTTGCAACTGGTACAGCGATTCGGTCTCTCCAGTCGAGGACTCGTCATCGGAATAGACGACGGTCTCGCTACCGTGTTCTGATTCGTCCTCACGCTCTCCTTCGTGGACGACTCCAACGAAGACACGCTTCACGGCTGGTTTAGCCCAGGTAGATCTCGCATGCTGAGCCGTCTCGATGAGGTCGGTGCAGATGTCCGGCTCAGGCCCAGGCTCACCGATTTTGCCAATGAAAACGTGTATGCCACCAAAGGGGACCCGGTACCCGTACTCGATCGAAACGGCCTCGGGACCCCATCCTGCGTCGTCGATGTAGATCCTGCCCCGACGACTCTTGGTCATCCGGCCCACAACATAGCCTTCGAGTCCCTTGAGCTTGCCCTCCAAGATCGTCAAACCACCGTGCGACTTCCCCACGGTGGGCGCCAACTGTCGTGGATTTGTCACGGCAGATGTCCTAGTGAAAGGACTTAGTCGTGGAGCCATCGCTACGGGTTTACTTGAAGGGGTTAAAGCGGACACAAAGACACGAGGGTTTTATACTAGTTCGGCCCCTTCGATGAAGGTAAAAGCCTATGTCTAGTTGTGATGGAATTGATATGATCTCGATGGCTAGGGAGCAAACAAGCTTCGCCTAGGCTCGAGTTATGGTTGTCTCCCCTGAACCGCCGCCGGGCCGTCCCCTTATATACACGGGTGACGCCCGTCGGTCCATAGAGTCCCAACCGGTTCATACTCGTATCCCAGTTGGTATCTCTCTATTCCTAACTTACAGTACAAGTTATACATCAAGTCGGTTTACGGCTACAGATTCTAGACCGACTATAGGCCTTGGGCCTTCATCTGCTTATACCACTAATGAAGTTAACCCGACCCAAGTATGCCGGTTTACGCCTAGTGGTAATATCCCCAACAGATCTCGTGATTCTGGAACTTACGACGGCTGGAATTGTGTTTCGTCGACTCCCCTAGGGTTTCTGGAATATTTGGGTATTTATAGAGCAGAGAGGCAGTGGAAAGGACCTCAGTGGGCCCCACAACCCATCAGGGCACGCTAGGGGCCTCTAGCGCGCCCTGGTGTCTTGTGGGCCCCATGGGCCTTCCTTCATGCACTTCCTTGGCTCCCAAGTTGTCCTCTGGGCAGAAAAAAACTCCAAAAAGTTTCGTGGCATTTGAACTTCGTTTGGCACTGATATTCTGCGAAGTAAAGATAAGCAAAAACAACAACTAGAGTTGGGCACTATGTCAATAGGTTTGTCCCAAAAAATGATATAAAGTTGCTATAAAATGAATATAAAACATCCAAGAATGATAATATAACAGCATGGAACAATTAAAAATTATAGATACATTGGAGATGTATCAGCGTCCCCAGGCTTAATTCCTGCTCATCCTCGAGTAGGTAAATGATAAAAACAGAATTTTTGATGTGGAATGTTGCCTAACATGTTCATCACATATTCTTTTCTTTTGTAGCATGGACATTTGGACTTTTAGATGATTCAAAGTGATAGTATATATTTCACATGAAGACTTCAATACTCAAGCATATTAATAAGCAATCATGTCTTTCAAAATATCGACACTAAAGAAAGTTATCCCTAGCCCATCATGCTCAATCATTGATCCATTCATGAAACGCACTCGAATATTAGCTACATTAAATGCACAAGTATGATAATAGTACTCCCTAGTTGCTGCTTTATAAGAGAAGATGGAGACTAAAATAAAAATAAAAATTGCATGAAGTAAATAGATAGGCCCTTCGCATCGGGAAGCAGAGATTTGTAGAGGTTCTAGAGCTCAAAGCTTAAATTATAAAATATTTTGAGAGGCATGCTTTTCCCGTCAATGAAAACGACTGAGTAATTCCCAATACTTTCCATGCTAGATACATCATAGGCAGTTCCCAAACATATAATGAAGTTAGTCCTTTTTGCACCATTCTTTCACAATCCATGGCTAGTTGTATCCATGGGTGCCTTCCATACCAACACTTTCCAAGGAATTTATTATTTGACAACATAAAGTAAATTTCTTTTTCATTTCTGGACTGGACATCCCTATTACTGCCACACTCTCATGCAATAACAAGTGAATAAACACTCATCTTAAAAATAACACATCTAGCATGGAAAAATATTGGCCACCCCCTGCCGCTTCATGAGCGGTACGGGCACACAAAGGAAATTCATCTTGAAAATTAGAGTTCGCACATACAAATTTACTTGGAACGGCACGGAAATACCGCATGTAGGTAGGTGTGGTGGACTCATATGGCACAACTTGGTTTAAGGATTTTGGATGCACAAGTAGTATTCCCATTTAGTACAAATGGAGGCTAGCAAATAGATCGAGAAGCAACCAACCAAGAAACAAAAATTCTCATGAACAAGCATTAAGCATAACTAACACGAATAATGCACCACAAGTAGAATGTAATTTCATTACATAACTATTGACTTCCGTGCTTGCATAGGGAATCACAAACCTTAACACCAATATTCTTACTAAAGCATATTTACTCACCAACACGACTCACATATTACTATCATCATATCTCAAAACTATTACAAAGAATCAAGTTTATTTTGTCCAATGATCTTTCATGAAAGATTTTATTATATCCCTCTTGAATGTCTATCACTTTGGGACTAATTTTCATATATTACCATTGCTTGTAACAAGCTCTCAAACAAATTGAAGTGAAGAACATGAGCATATTTTTTTTCTTTCTCTCAAAATAATATAAGTGAAGCATGAGAGAATATTTATTCAAAATATACTAACTCTCAAATTAATCTAAGTGTCTTCAAAAATTAAAGCACCACTGTGCTCAAAAAAGATATAAGTGAAGCACTAGAGCAATTCCATAGCTCAAAAATTTAAGTCAAGCACATAGAGCAATTCTAACAAATCTTAGCATCATTATGGCTTTCTTAAATAGGTGTGTCCAACAAGGATGATTGTAACAAACTAAAAATAAAATCAAGCAAAGACTCACATAATACAAGACACTCTAAGCAAAACTCATGATATGTGACGAATAAAAATATAGCTCCAAGTAAAATTACTGATGGTTGTTAGAAGAAAGAGGGGATGCCTTCCGGGGCATCCCGAAGATTAGTTTCTTGGTTCTCCTTGAATGTTACCTTGAGGTGCCATGGGGCATCCCTAATCTTAGGCTCTTGACACTCCTTATTCCTTCATCCATCATGACTCACCCAAAACTTGAAAACTTCAATCACACAAAACTCAACGAAACCTTCGTGAGATCCGTTAGTATAATAAAGCAAATCACAACTTTAAGTACTATTGCAAACCCATTCATATTTTATCATTGTATTATATCTACTGTATCTAACTTTACCATGGCTTATAACCCCGATACAATCCATAGAATCATCAAAATAAGCACACAATGCAACAAAAACAGAATATATCAAAAACAGAATAGTCTGTAGTAAACTGAAAATTAACCATACTTCTATAACTCCAAAAATTATTAAAAATGAGGAAAATGTAGGCAGTTGGTATATCAATATTGTCTAGAAAATTCAGAGCAGAAGCATGTTTCTATGATTTTCTAAAATTCTTCTCCTAGGCGCAAAAGTTTTTGTTTTTCAACAAGATCAAATCAATTATCACCCAACATGATCCCAAAGGCTTTACTTGGCACAAACACTAATTAAAACATAAAAACACAATCATAATAGTATAATAATTGTGCAAACACACAAAAACAGAAAGAAAAAAGAGAAAAAAATATTTTATTCATTGGGTTGCCTCCCAACAAGCTCTTTCTTTATAGCCATCAAGATAGGCTTGAGATTTTATTGATGCTCACATGAAAGATAATAATTGTAACACAAAGAGAGCATCATAAAACATGTGACAAACACATTTAAGTCTAACATACTTCCTATACATAGGCATCTTATAAGCAAACAAACTATCAAGACAAGAAACATTTAGCATATGCAAGGAAGAAGAATGAAACGTTAACCACCTCAACATAATGAGAGGTAATTTAGTAACATGAAGATTTCTACAACCATATTTTCTTCTCTCATAATAATTACATGTAGGATCGTAATCAAATTCAACAATATAGCTATGATATAAAATTTTATCTTCATGATCCATAGGCATAAAACTTTTATAATCTTCCAAGATAGTGAAATTAAAATCAACTAAAGTCATGACCTCTCCAAACCACTTTCATCAAAAAAATTGTAAGATTGAACACTCCAAATATGTCAGATTATTTTTACCTAGAGTTGACATTCTTCCTAACCCACTTTCAATATTATTGCAAACATATTTATCATGAGGCTTAAATAAATTTTCAATATCATAAGCAGAATCACCCCAATCATGATCATTACAATAAGTAGCGGACATAGCAAAATTAACATCCCCAAGCTTGGGGTTTTGCATATTCTTAGCATAATTGACGTTGATAGAATTTATAATAACATCATTGCAATCATGCTTTTCATCCAGGGAGATATCGTGAATCACTTTATAAATTTCTTCTTTTAACACTTCATCACAATTTTCAGATTCATGAATCTCAAGCAAAACTTCATAAAGATAATCTAGTGAACTCAATTCACTAGTAATTGGTTCATCATAATTGGATATTTTGAAAACACTGGCAAGTGGATGAGGATCCATCTCAGTAGATTTTTAGCAAGCGAAGATGCAAGCAAATAGAAGACACATGGCAACACTAGGAAAGATAGCAAACAAGAAAAGTGCAAAAGAAAAGAAGGCAAATATTTTTTGTGCTTTTGCAAAAATGTTTTACAAGTGGGGGAGATGAAAACAAGAGGCAAATGGCAAATAATGTAAATTGCAAGAAGATGAGATTTGTGATTGGGTACCTGATAGATATTGATGATGTCTCCCCGGCAATTGTAGCAAAAATTCTTCCTGATTGCTTGTATCTGCGTTGGTATTTCCTGAAGAGGAGAGGATGGTGCAGCACAACAATGGTAAGTATTTCCCTCAGTTATGAAACCAAGGTTATCAATCGAGTAGGAGAACCAAGCAACACTATGTAAGCGGATCCTGCACACAAACAACAAATACTTGCAACCCAACACGTAAGAGGGGTTGTCAATCCCTCCTCGGTATTAAGATAGATAAAGTTGTATGAGATTGGATAAATAGATCTTGCAAAAACACAAAATAAAATAAACAAAGAAAAAGTGCAGCAAGGTATTTTGGGGTTTTTGGAAAAAATAGATCTGGAAGTATGATAGTAAATAGACCCGGGGGTCATAGATTTCACTAGTGGCTTCTCTCGAGAAAATAGCATACGGTGGGTAAACAAATTACTGTTGGGCAATTGATATAAGAGCAAATAATTATGATGATATCCAAGACAATGATCATGTATATAGGCATCACGTCCAAGATTAGTAGACCAAAATGATTCTGCATCTACTACTATTACTCCACACATCGACCGCTATCCAGCATGCATCTAGTGTATTAAGTTCATGGAGAAACGGAGTAATGCAATAAGAACGATAGCATGATGTAGACAAGATCTATTAATGTAGGAATAGACCCCATATTTTTATCCTTAATAGCAATGACACATGCGTGCCTCGCTACCCCTTCTGTCAGTGGGTGAGAACATCGCAAGATCGAACCCATCACAAAGCACCTCTTCCCATTGCATGCTAAATCAATCAAGTTGGCCAAACAAAACTGAAATATTGAAGAAGAAATATGAGGCTATAATAATCATGTATGGATACGAATAGATCTGATCATAAACACACAATTGATCGGATCCCAAAAAATCACACCGCAAAAAGTCACTACATCAAATAGATCTCCAAGAACATTGAGGAGAACACTGTATTGAGAATCAAAAAGAGAGAAGAAGCCATCTAGGTAATGCCTACGGACCCATAGGTCTATGGTGAACTACTCACGCATCATCGGAGGAGCACCAATGAGGATGATTAACCCCTCCATGATCGTTTTCCCCTCCTGCAAGGTGCCGGAATAGGGCTCTAGATTGGATCTTGTGGTTCTAGAACTTGCAGCGGCTGGAATTTTGTTTCGTCGACCTCTATGGGAGGCGGTGGGAAGGACTTCCATGGGCCCCACAACCCATCAGGGCGCACCATGGGCCTCTAGTGCGCTCTGGTGTCTTGTGGGCCCCATGGGCCTTCCCTCGCGCACTTGCTTGGCTCCCAAGTTGTCTTCTGGGTAGAAAAAAAATCTCCAAAAAGTTTCATGGCATTTGGATTTCTTTTGGTACTGATATTCTGCGAAGTAAAAACAAGCAAAAACAGCAACTGGCACTGGGCACTATGTCAATAGGTTTGTCCGAAAAAATGATATAAAGTTGCTATAAAATGAATATAAAACATCCCAGAATGATAATATAACAGCATGGAACAATCAAAAATTATAGATACGTTGGAGACGTATCAACCATCTCTTCGCCGAACTAGTGCACCTATACAATTTTCCATTGTATTGGGTCTGTTGGGGACACAAGAGATTTCTTGTATTCGGTTGGGTTGTTTCAAAGAGACCATCTTCATCCTGTGCCTCCCACGGATTGATAAACCATAGGTCATCCACTTGATGGAAAATTGCTATTGTCCTACAAAACTCTGCTCTTGGAAGCCCAACACGAGTCTACAAAAATAAGTTGTGCAAAGTGTCCGCAATATCATGATCTCACTACTTCCTTCATGCGGAAATTCAAGTATTTATCTCAACGCTCTTCTCATGAGGTTATGTTTTATATCTATGATCAATCTCCTCGCATGACCATTCAAGAATTTAGTGAAGCTTGTAGAATTCCCTATTGGGGGACATGCCTAGAACCTCGTAGAGCTGATTGCAATGAATTTCTTATGAGTATTACTCAGCGTGAAACTAGGTTCATAACGCAATCTGGGATGGGGAGCATTCACTTTCCTACTATCCATTATTTTTCTCTGTTCATAGGTAGGTGCATTAATAATGGTAAACAAGACCCTAGTCACCTATGTGCACCTCATTTGAGCATTCTTATGAGCGCGGTATTAAGAGATAGAAGATTCAACGTAGGGGCCACCATTGCATGCCATTTACATAATAATGCTCTTCTTGGTGATCTTTTTGGTGGAATCTATGCTACTCGCTTGGCCGTCCATCTTGGCATTCCTATATAATAAAATGATACCTTGTTGCCACTTTGCTGCTTAGATTATGAGGCTATGGAACGTCACCAGTTTCTTCAAAAGAACAACCCACATTTCGATATAGGCTAATCTTTAATAGGCATCATGTCTTCCAAATTACTTTGCCTGCTCCTGCCTCCTTTAAGTTTCAGCAAAAACAAAGATATTTCATACTTGAGGACGAGGTCGAGGATTACGAGAGGGTAGAGGAGACCACCCGCCATAGCGAGGCAGCCCGCCAAGCTGTGGTGGCTGCGCTCCAGTATAACCCAAACTACTACCATGGGTACTATCAAGGCCAGCAGGGGCCATAGACCAACTTAGGCCAAAAGCCTAAGCTTGGGGGTATGTATTTCTCATCGACACTACATTCATGTACCACACATTCATTTCAGTTGTCAATGCTCATCCTTTTTCATTGTATATCCATGTTAGTTTTATTTTTGTTTTCTTCTTGTGTGTTCGAAAAACTTCAAAAAATACAAAAATATTTCTCGCTTCCTTTCGGTTCTTTCTTGTGTAGTTAGTAGTAGTAAAAGAAAACCCAAAAATATATCTCATTTCTTATTTTGTTTGTTGGGAGCTTTCTCGTGTATATAGTTTTTCTCATTTTTGTTTCCCTTCGTTAGTTTGCTTTTTCAGAAAAACTAAAAACTCCAAAAATATTTCAGTGTGTTTCTTCGAAATTCTTTTCTTTGAGTCGTCGTACAGAGGAGACGATGATGTAAACGTTGAGTGGCTCTCATATGCATTATTGTTAATCTGACGAAGAGCCCATATTACCTTATCTTCTCCTTTGAATAAAATGTTTGCAGATTCCAGCTTAGTCCATGCCACACTTACACTATTATTATTTTCACATCATTCAGTTGTTCATGTGAAATGCAGTAATAACGATGATTTGATGAAGTGATTGCGGTGAAGGAAAGCTAGTATGAACTCTTCTTGTTCTCATTTTTTTAAATATGTTTAACTCAGTCGTTCTTGATTCAACATATTGTGAGTAAACATGTTTGTGATGACAATTAGAGACTATAGTTGCTCATGTCGTGCCTAAATATCTATGAGTGGATAATGATTTATCTTGAGTGTCAACATGCATTAAAATGGTTATGATGTAGTATGATAGTATGGTATCCTCCTCTAAATGATTCGAGTGGCTTGACTTGGCACATGTTCATAGATGTGGTTGAATTAAAACCAACAAAGCCTCCAAGATATTTATGTTCATGGTGTTTATATCCTACTCATGCTCGTATTCACTGTTAATTATTCTCAGTGCATGATTATTACCGTTTTAGCTCTCTAGTTGGTTGTTTCCAATCTATTTGCTAGCCTTAGCATGTACTAAGCAGGAATACCGCGTGTGCATCCAAATCCTTAAACCCAAAGTTGTTCCAGATGAGTCCACCATATCTACCTGTACGCGGGATTACTCTATCGTTCCAAGTAAATTTGCATGTGCCATCTCTAATCATTCAAATAAGCATCTGTTTTGTGTGCTCGTGCCACTCATGGAGCAACAGGGGGCAGTTTGTGACAGCCTGATTTTTGCCCTCTTCTTCTTTGCTTGATTTTCAGCTGAGTTGGTTTTGAATTTGGAGTTTTGAATCATTTCATTTGGACTTAACCACTTGGGTACCCCTTGATTTTCACCCAAGTGTTCCCTCTCATCCTCACAACCATCATTTCACCCCTGGCCAACCCAACAATATTGCTTGGAATATTTTTCTTAAATGAAAAATATTCATTTTTTGGCCTCCAAAACCCTAGCTAACCCTTTGAGCTCCATAGAAACCCTAATTTTTCTTGCCCCAAAAATTCTGAGAAAAATCCCAATTATTATTTGGACCCTAGGGCACCTTTCTAAGCAAAAATATCTCACCACTCTTTGGAATATTTTGGCTACAGAAAATAAAGTCACTTCTGGGCAGAAATGGTAGTTTCTACAGCAACTACCTTTTTACTAGCTCCATTGTAGCTGGTTTTCCCTATGCCTATTTACCTTAGTAAGAGTTAGCAAAACCCCAAAGCTCAGCCCTTGAACCCCAGTGGTTTGACCACAGTAACTCTCCAAAGTTACTATCGAGTAACTTGTTAGCAGCACAATTTTACTTCTACTGCACCTGGAACCTAACCAAACCGCGATAACAACTCAGTTTACTAAGGACTACACGCCAGACATCTTTGTTAGTGTGTAGGATGGCCTGATGTCATGGTCCACACGGTGACCGTGTTCATCCGAGCGTGCTGGCATCCAATATGCGTGCTCTGCACATCGCCAGCGCCTCTGTTGAGCGCGTGCTCGCTGACCAGCCGGCCAGAGCGTGCCACCCCTCGCTACCATCCTTGTCTCCACCTCCATAACTCCCCCCTGCCGCTCGCCGATGCCGGAGCTCGCCGCAGCGAGCACGGGCACGGTCCGGCCAACGGCACAGTGCGCGGCGCATTGTGTTCGTCTCTTTCCCCCTCGCTCATGTGCTCGTCCGCGCCCGCGCACAGTTCCTGCGTGACCTCCGTCGTCTTCTCCCTCTCTCTCTGGCGTCGTTTGTCCCCGGGCGCCGTGGACAGGTGTCCTCCGGTGGAGCCCCAGCCCTCCTCGCCGCCCCGCCTATAAAAGCAGCCACCCGCAGCCCCTCGAAGCACCCACGGCCCCTCGAAGCACCCACGGCCCCTCGGAACACCCGCAGCCACTTCCTCCTCCTCCTAGAGCCAGTAGAAGCCGCAGCCCGGCCGGGCAGGCCACGGGCTGCCGTCCCGGACCCGAGCTTGTCGGCGTTTCCCTCCGGATCGTTCCCGCAGCTCCGGCCCCTCCCAAGCAAAGGAGACCCCGCCAGGGCCTCCGCCTCTCCTCTGTGAAGCCAACCCACCCCTCTGGAGTCCCTAGAGCCGCCCCAAGCCGTCGTCTTCTTCAACTCCGGCAACCTCCGCCCTCTGCCTCCGCTGGAGAGGTCAAATCTGACACCGTCCGGTCACCGTTAGCTACGCTACGGGTACGGGCAGGTGCGCAAACATCTCCTCCATCGATCCCTCCCTCTCGTTTGACTCCAAGAAGCCTCACCGTCGGCGTGAGCTCCGATGAAGCGCCGCCTCCCTCTGTTTCCCCCTCTCCTCCCTCCGGCCTGACTAGCGGGGCCCGCTAGTCAGCCACTCATTACGCGCGTGAAGCGGTATGAGTGGTGGCGCCCCGGGTGTTTACGCTTTCGACGTCACCCCCCCCCCTGTTTATTTATTTCAAATTCATTTAAATTCCAGGAAACTTCAAATGGCCATAACTTTTTATCTATAAGTCCAAATGCATTGATTCTTTTTGCATTGTGTTTTGTGCCCAAAAATCTAATAGCACCCAAAAGATGGGATTTTTCCTTGCTGTCTAGATTTTCTGGCAATTTTCAGAAGGTTTCTTGATGTTTTCTTTTTGTGGTTTTGATTATTTTCAGCAGAGCCAGCTTGTCTTGAGGATCACCAGGAGCTTTGTGAACCTCATCAGTACTAAGGCAAGCCACAGTAACATTTTCATGGTGCCACTTCAATATTTATGATTTTCCTACTTGAACTTATGAATATTGATGCATTTAAATTAGTTATATAATGAATATATTCTGTTAGATGCTTGTTATGTTAAAATACTTGAACTACAGAATGTTTGAAGTGAATTTTGTTGGTAAGCTAAGGAGAACTTAGTTGCAAGTAATGAATAAATGATATGATCATAGAGTTTTAATTAGTTTAATTATTATTTTGCATGATGAAAAATGATGAGTTTGCTAGAAATGATTCTGGTGTAAGTAAGGTGTGATCTTAACCAGAATAGTGGCATGAGTTGATGATGGCTCCGTAGGAGCGTGGTTGATGCAGTTATTTGCATGGTTATGTGATGCATATGTTAAGTGATGCATAGTATGGCATTATGACACCGGCTATTTTCACATTAAGTTGAACCTGATTAATAAGTCAACTTGAATATGTTCTTGACCGGGTCATGGTGCCGCTGAAATGAGTCTTTCCCAGTGCAACCACATTTGCCGGTATGGGACGGCCTTAATGCGTTTCATTGTCGTGCCTCTGGTCGGTGCCTCCATTTAGGGAAGGTTATGGGCGTGCTGTACCCTGGCCCGGTAGGCAAGCATAACCTTGTGAGCCTGTTGTTAAGTTAAGTTTTGGTACCGGGTCCCAGAGTGGATCGTGGCCACGACGGTGGTCGAGGTGTCTGGAGGTAGACACGGGGCCACCCAGGACTAGCCCGATGGGGCCTGAGTCGGAATGGCCGGGAGAGTGTCATGACAATGAAATGGTTTCATTGGAACGCTGTTGGTCCACCCGAATGGGAGTGCGAGGCCATGGGTTCTGTAGTGTGGGTACAGTGTACTAACCTCTGCAGAGTGTTTTAATCTATCGATAGCCGAGTCCATGGTTATGGACACGCTCGAAAGTAGGGTACACCATGGGTCAACACTTAATAAAATATGCACACTAAGTTTGTACTGAGGATGGCAGTGAGGCCATCGTGTTGAGTCGGGCCACGAGGTGGTCGGGTTGTGATCACCATAAGGATCACGGGCCATGAGTTGGTCGGGTTGTGATCGTTGTAAGGATCACGGGCCACGAGTTGGTCGGGTTGTGATCGCTGTAAGGATCACGGGCCACGAGTTGGTCGGGTTGTGATCGCCGTAAGGATCACGAGTGTGTTTTAGAAATTATCATGTTTATGGTTTGGAATTGGTCATGTCCGGTAAGCAAGTCTGGGGAACGAGTACCAGTTGAGCATAGTCACAGCATGTTGGATATATGGTTGCATTGTTGCTTAAATCGTTAAATATCATGATATTGTCTATCATTATGTTTATGCTTATTGTGAGCTTGCAAGTACATTCAATGTACTGACCTGGCGTGTCATGCCAGATTTCAGGAAGGTCTCATTGGAAAGGAGTGTTGTTCGAGTCTAGACCGTGTCCACATCGGTGTCCCTGTGCTATGGAGTCCCGCTACAACGTTGTTCCGCTGCCGAGTAGTTGTCATGATCGAGGCCCCTTTATGTTCACTAAATAATGTACATATTGTTCAGCCGCACCGTGTGTGCCGCTTGGCCTTGCTAACTATTGTAATATAAACTATGCCCCGCTAGCATAAATAAAGCGGTTGTTTTTCTGTACCATGTTGTTGTGTGTTGCCAGAAGACAAGGTCTCTGGGCTAGCAATGCAAGGTAAACCGGTCGCTCTGAGCCGGGGTGCCACACAGTTAGTATCTTCCATGCTAAGCGGGTTATTCTCACGGGTGTTTATTCACTTGTCATTGCACAAGAGAGGCTGGTAATTGGGATGCCCAGTCTCGCAATCAAAATAAAGAAAAAAATATACTGAAACAAACTCCTTCGGAAAGTTGATTGTATGGAGGGCACCCGAGAATTCGGCTAGACATGGCGTGTTTGTATGGTCGAAGGGGAGTAAACTTTACCTTTCTGCATGGGAACCGCCAATAGTTTGTTTAGCATAGAAGATATTAAAAATACTAGGCCGTCATTGACAGGAAAAGCACGCCTCTCAAAATGTATTCATCTCTGTTTTAATCTTCAAGCTCCAGCACCTCTACAAATCCTTGCTTCCCTCTGCGAAGGGCCTATCTATTTTCTTTTATGTTATTTACTTTTATTGTTGAGTCATCACCCTCTTATTCCATCACCAATCTAGAGAGCACTATTGTCATTCTTATGCAGTGAGTATAGTTAATGTTAGGTGTGACATGACTGGATCTCTTCTACCATGAATTACAATCTTTAGTCATAGCTTGAACTTCAGAGGTGCTCTGCATTTATTTTTTACGGTCTCATAAAGGGCTAGCGAGATACCATGTTATCATATTATATCATGATTGTTTTGCAAAATTGTTGGCATCTCAAATATCTTATTATTGCTCGCTAGTTGGTTATGTTATGGTCATGAGTACGTGTGAGACCTAAGTATTATCATGCACATGGTTAGTTCATAATCTTTGTTGAAAACTTGAACACTAGTTAAGTATATATACAACAATGAGAACAAAAGAGTTTGTAAAAGTTTTTCTTTATCACTTTCAGTTTATCAACTGAATTGCTTGAGGAAAAGCAATGAGTTAAGCTTGGGGGAGTTGATACGTCCCAAACGTATCTACTTTTCCAAACACTTTTGCTCCCGTTTTGGACTCTAATTTGCACGATTGAATGGAACTAACCCTGATTGACATTTTTTCTGTAGAATTGCCATGGTGTTATTTTTGTGTAGAAATAAAAGTTCTCAGAATGAGCTAAAAATTTATGGAGAATATTTCCAGAATATATAATAAATATTGTCAAAGAGAACTACTGGAGGGGGCCACCTAGCAGCCACAAGCTCAGGGGGCGCACCCACACCCCAGGGCACACCCTGTGAGCTTGTGGGTCCCACGTGCCTCCATTTGCCCTAAGTCCAACTCCATAAGTACCGTCTCTCGGAGAAAAAACAACAAAGAGAAGGAATCATCGCATTTTACGATACGGAGCTCCCGCCACCTCCTGTTGTTCATAGGAAGGGCTGATTTAGAGTCTGTTCGGGGCTCCGGAGGGTGGAATTCGTCGTTGTCGTCATCATCAACCCTTCTCTGTCAACTATTCCATGATGCTCACCATCAGGAGTGGGTAATTCCTTCGTAGGCTTGTTGTACGGTGATGGATTTGGATGAGATTTGTCATGTAATCGAGTCAATTTGTTAAGACTTGATCCCTACTATCCACTATGTTCTAAGATTGATGTTGCTATCACTTTGCTATGCTTAATGCTTGTCATTAGGGCCCGAGTGTCATGATTTCAGATCTAAACCCTTTATGTTTTCATGAATATATTTGACTCCTTGATCCACTACAAAAAAATACCCTTCCATGATGATACGTGTTTGTCACAGTGCATTTTCTATCATGCATGTACAACCATGACGATTTTATGACAGAATCAAGATAGTCATACCTGTGATGTCGTAGAAGTGTTCCATGACATTACCAAAATTATCATCACAGAAGTGTCCACTTCCATGACGATAAATCGTGCATCATAGAAGTGCTTTCGTCAAGGGTGACCGACATGTGGGAGGGGGTGAGGTCGAGGTCGCTGTGACGCTTGGGGGAGAGGAGGACGGGGCGACGCATCGGCCTCGCCTTCGCCGACGGTCCCTCCCCCAATGGACGGCCATGTCGGGGACCAGCCTCGTGAATTCTTCATTAGGCTGCGCCGGTTGGCGCGTCGTCGTCTCCGTCTCCCTACTCCATTTGCTCGGGAGATGGAGCTCGACCCGCCGCAGGCTCTAAGACTGCATATGAGGGGCTGCGGGAATAGCGGCACATGGGCTGACGTTGATTTCCCAGCCCCTCATGTCATGTATCTCCATCACGGCTAGAAGACCTTCGCTCGCATCCACAGCCTGACGACGGGGCTCGTTCTCTATTCAAACTAATGGAGAACGGCCTCCTCTCCGTCAAGGTCTTTGGAGACTTTGGGACTCGCCTGAAGTGCTGCATGGAGAGCTCCTCTGATGACGTAGACTCTTCCTCGAGCAAGAGTGACGAGGAGGACAGCGGCAACGACGATAAGAGTAGCAGGCGAGAGGATGACGGGTCCGACTAGGCGTCAGACCCGCCGTCCCAGGGCGGTGCCGGCAGTAGCAGCATCTGCACCGGACCCCTTCCCCCGGTGGGGCCGGCTCCTTGAACTTCTTGGGGTCGCCTCCTTGGGAGGCTGGCGTGGGAAGGCCAGAGAAGGCGAAGAAGGCGGGTCGCAGGCCGTCAAGTCAGAGAACGATGGCACCGACGCCTTCGTAGCGTATTGACGGAGCACTGCCTCATCTTCCAGCTCTTCTCCCGGCACCATCATCACCAGCCCTCCCCTAGGCGGCCGTCGACATGTTCTCTTGGCGCCTTCTGCTGCTTGTACCTCGCCTAGGCGCTCCTTCTGCCCTCTTGCCTTCTTGTTTCATTTCCTGAGGAGAGGGACAAGAAAGGGATTACGGGCACCTTATCTCTTTTTAGTTTGTAAGCCTATGGGCCTTAGTTTAATTAAAAACGTGTAACCCCCTTTCTCATGTTTACATTCCGTACGAACTGTACCTATATGGGGCGCATTAATGAAAAAGGGTGCTTGCCGGGTTTTTTTTTGTGTGTGAGCGAAGCCCATACCAAGGAACGAATCCTTGTTATTTTGAATATAAACATTGTTGCCCGGCAACAGGCCTTGCCGCTCCCTTACTTTATTTGACCATGCTCATGCTTTCGGCGAAGGCGGGGGCAAAGTAGGGTTAGGCCCTATGCTTGCTTCCTTGCCGCCGCGGCTACAACCGAATTCCGAAACAAGAAATAGCTCTCGTGTAGCAGGAAAAAGGGAGCACGGCATCCTTGGAATAAAACGAGGTTTCTTACATCCCAATTCTATACGAAAATGCATAACAGGGGATAAGAGACTTATCTGAATCCGCAGTCCCCGGCAACCTTGGCTTGTCGTGGGTGGACCCTTCCGTCTTCAGCCCCCGGCAACCTTGGCTTGTCGGGGCTGGAGCGCCGGCTTGTTCTCTTTATTCCATATAGCTCGGCAGAAACATTTATGTACCCTGTGAACCAAAGACGACAGAAAGGAACAGAGAGACGCAGACTCGACCTCTATGCTAAGGGTTAGTCGCCGCTAAGCACTATCAACCCTAACCGAGGGAGATACTCAACCTAGCATGCATGCTATAACTTAGGGTGCCAGCGCTTCGTTTATTTACGCTCAGGGTCTGTGCCTGGCTTTGTACAGAGGGTTACATGCCTTGTCGTCAAGGTTTGTACAAAAGGTGGCTTGCCGGGGGCTTGGCAGCCGCGCCTTATGGGTAAAACTTGCGAAGATGCTCGATGTTCCAGGAGTTGCTCACTGGAATGGCATCTTCGATCTCCAGGCGGACTGCGCCGGGCCTGGTGACTCGTATTACCCGATAAGGGCCTTCCCACTTTGGCGTCAACTTGTTGGAATTCTTGGTCGATTGAACACGCCGAAGAACAAGGTCGCCTTCCTCAAAGCTTCGGGCATGAACCTTGCGGCTATGGTAGCGGCGCGAGGCTTGCTGGTAGCGTGCTACTAACACAGCCCCCCGAAGATGATCTTCCTTGAGGAGCGTCACGTCATCTTGCCGCAATCGCTCTTGCTCAAGCTCATCATAAGCGAGCACTCGAGGTGACCCGTATATGAGTTTCGTGGGGAGAACTACTTCTGCCCCGTATACCAGGGCAAAGGGCGTCTGGCCGGTGGCTCGATTTGGCGTTGTTCTGATCGACCAAAGAACCGTCGGCAACTCACCAATCCAGCACCTTCCGCTCTTGTGCAGCCTGTTAAAAGTATTTGTCCTCAGGCCCCGCAGTACTTCAGCATTTGCCCTCTCCGCTTGGCCGTTGCTCCATGGGTGTGCCACGGAAGCGAAACAGACCTTGCTGCCGAGGTCTTCAATGTATTGCATGAAGGTGTGGCTTGTGAACTGTGTGCCTTTGTCGGTGATGACTCTGTTTGGCACACCAAAGTGGCAAACTAGCCCCTTGAAGAATTTGATGGCTGACTGCACTGTCACCTTCCTCACTGCTTCCACCCCGGCCACTTTGTGAACTTGTCGATTGCAACATACAAGTACTCAAAGCCCCCGATGGCGCGGGGGAAGGGGCCCAGTATGTCGAGCCCCCAGACCGAGAATGCCCAGGAGAGAGGGATTGTTTGAAGGGCTTGAGCTGGCTGATGAAGCTTCTTTGAATGGAACTGGCACGTTTCACACTTGGTTACTAGTGTCGTCGCATCTTGGAGGGCATTGGGCCAGAAGAAACCTTGTCGGAAAGCCTTGTCGGCAAGGGCCCTCGACCCTATGTGGGAGCCACATATGCCTCCATGTATCTCCACCAACAGCTCCAGTCCTTCCTCCCGGGGAATGCACTTCAATTTCACTCCGTTTGATCTTTTTATGTATAGAACATTGTCAATGAACTGGTACAGGGCAGACCGACGGGCTACTTTCTCCGCTTCTTCCTGCTCCTCAGGAAGCTCCCCTATTTGGAGGAATTGGACGGTATGTTGTGCCCATGCTGGAGCCTGAGGCTCGACGGCAAGGACCAAAGGCATCTCCTCTGCCATGGGAATGGTTGCCTCTACGGCTAGGGCTTGGCGCCCCGCCGGAGTCGGTTGTCCCACGGCAAGCTCGGCATCCACGGCAACATCTTCGCCAGCGGCTCCAGGGAGCTCGGTGGGGAAGTACTTGCCAGAGCCTGATTTCCTCCGCTTGTCTGCTCTGTTGATGGTTCAACGGATGGTTGAGTTAACCTAAGCACAAAAGTACCTGGTTCCACAGGTAGCTTGAGGGCAGCGCGCTTCGACAGGTAGTCGGCGATGTCATTCTCCACTCGGGGGACATGCTCTGCCTGTATACCGTCAAAGTGCTCCTCTAGTTTCCTCACTTCATCCACGTAGGCTTCCATCAACGGGCTTTGATAATCCTTGTTGACCTGCCTGACGACAAGCTGTGAATCACCCCTGACGATGAGCTTCTTGACCCCGAGGTCTGCCGCGATCCTGAGACCAGCAAGTAATCCCTCATATTTAGCAGTGTTGTTCATCGACATCTCCCTAGGGAAGTGCATCTGGATCACGTGCTTGAGGTGCTCTCCGGTGGGTGCGATGAGCAGCACACCAGCACCGGCGCCTTGCAGCAAAAAAGCCCCGTCAAAGTACATAACCCAGTTGCGATTTGTTTCCTTGCCGGGAAGAGTGGTCTCCTGGATCTCTTCGTCGGGCCTCGAGGTCCATTCTACAATGAACTCCACCAAGACTCTGCACTGGATCGTCCAGGTGCTTTCAAACTTCAAACCAAAACTCGATAGCTCCAAGGCCCGTTCCACAATCCTCCCCGTTGCATCCGGGTTATGCAGTATCCATTGCAACGGGAGGTGGGTGATGATGGTGATCTCGTGCGCTTGGAAGTAATGACGCAGCTTCCTCGAGGCCATAAGGAGGCCGAAGAGCAATTTCTGCACACCGGAGTACCTTGACCTAGCCCCCTACAAGAGGGAGCTGACGAAGTAAACTGGGTGCTGCATCATCTTCTTCTTCTGCACCACTTCACTTGGTTGCGTGGGCCCTGTCACGCTGGTGTCAGACCTTGCCGGGACCAGACCCTGACGTGGGGGTTCTGGCTCGCCATCCGTCAACTCTGTCGTTGCTGCTACCCCTTCGTCGACCTCCCTCTATGCCACCAGTGCGGTGCTAACCACTTGATTTGTTGCTGCTAGATATAGCAGCGGCGGCTCTTGTGGCTTAGGCGCAACCAGTATTGGCGTGGAGGAGACGTATTTCTTTAAATCCTGCAGTGCTGCCGCGGCCTCCGGGGTCCACTCCATTGGACCCGCCTTTTTCAAGATTTTGAACAAGGGAAGGGCGCGCTCAGCGGACTTGGAGATGAATCTGCTCATGGCGGCGACACAGCCAGTGAGCTGACGCACATCCTTGATACGCTTAGGTGCCTCAATCTGCTCAATGGCCTTGATCTTGTCCGGGTTCACCTCAATCCCACGCTGCGACACAAAGAACCCGAGAAGCTTGCCAGACGGGACACTAAAAACACACTTCTCAGGGTTCAGCTTGAGGTTGATCTTGCGCAAGTTTGCAAATGTTTCTTCCAGATCTTGCACAAGTGTTGCCTTGTCCTTGGTTTTGACCACTATGTCATCCATATAAGCTTCCATATTTCTATGTAGTTGAGGCTCAAAACCAATTTGGACTGCTCTGGCAAAGTTCGAGCTAGCACTCTTCAACCCGAAAGGCATCCTTAAAAAGCAGTATGTACCACATGGGGTGATGAACGATGTCTTCTCTTCATCTTCTCTTGTCATGAAAATCTGATGGTATCCTGAGTAGGCGTCGAGGAATGATAACAGGTCACACCCGACCGTGGAGTCAACAATCTGGTCGATGCGCGGCAACCGGAAAGGGTCTTTTGGACAAGCCTTATTGATATCTGTGTAGTCAATACACGGCCTCCACTTCCCGTTTGCCTTGCGCAGTACCACCGGATTAGCCAACCACGTCGGATGGAGTACCCCTCTTACCAAGCGTGCCGCCTCCGGATTTCTAATCTCTTATGTGATGAACTCCTGCCTCTCCAGAGCTTGCTTCCTGACCTTCTTCTTGACGGGCCACGCATGAGGACAGACAGCAAGATGGTGCTCAATCACTTCCCTGGGAACGCCGGGAATGTCGGATGCCTGCCACGCAAACACATCGACATTCGCCCACAGGAAAGTGACGAGCTCGCCTTTGCTATCGAGGGTGGAGCTTATAGTGAAAACCCCTCATGTGCCATCGTCCTTGCGGACACCTTCTTGGTCTCTGGTGGTGCAACTCTGGATTTCTTGCTCTTGCTGGTGGAGCTCTTTAGCACGTCCTCGATGGGAGCACAACACTCCGAAGAGGTGCGCTTGCCGGAGTGGGTGCAAGAGGTCTCGCCGGTCCTCCCAGGGCTTCAGCGGCAGGAGCAAGTGCCTTTGTGGCAGCTGCTGCAACTGCTTCCCGGCAGATTTGGTCAGCGCAGATCAGTGCATCCTTCTTGTCGGAGGGGACGGTGATGACGTTCATCAGCCCAGGCATCTCAACGTGTTGTAGGCGTAATGTGATGCCTCCATGAACTTGGCCAGTGCCGAGCGGCCGAGGATCCCGTTGTAGGGCAAGGGGATCTCAGCCACATCAAAGAAAATCTTCTCCGTCCTGTAGTTCAACTCGCCTCCAAACGTCACGGGCAGTGTGACCTTGCCCTTCGGCTGATTTCTTCCCGGGTTGACCCCTTGAAAGGTGCCCATTTCTTCGAGGTCTCCATCAGGAATCTGCAGCCTCTTGACCACGACCGGTGAGATCAAGTTTAGATTGGCCCCGCTGTCAACTAGCATCTTCGTCACCTTGAGGTTGCGGATCATTGGTGAAACCATCAACGGCAAACACCCGACCGCAGTTGTGCGATCAGGATGGTCCTTGGTGTCAAAGATGATAGGCGTGCTGGACCACTTCACTGGCTTCCGCGCGTCGAGCGATGGCTCCACCGCTGTGATCTCACACGCCCATTGCTTCAGCTGGCGGTGAGAGGTGTGCAGTGAGGCGCCACCATCGACACACATGGCCTCTGTAGCTTTCTGGAACTTGTGGTCACCGGACTCGTCGTCCTCGTCATGATCATGGTCTTCCTGCTTTTTGTCGCGGCCCCGGGCGGGCCTCTCTTGCTGGTTATCCTTGCTGCGGTGACCTCCTTGGCCGCCATGCTTCTTGATGGATCCCTCGGCACCGTCCTGGCCTTTCTCCTTGTCCCACCTCTCATATTCAGCCTTTTGCTTCTCAGCAAGCAGCTCAACTTGTCGGCAGTTTTGGAGGTCGTGGCCCTTGGTGCGATGGATCTTGCAATACTGCTTGTCATAGCTTCCTGGTTTCTCTGCAGCCGCCAAGGCCCGGAAAGCGGCACACCCGGCAACTTCCTTGTCAGGGTCGCTCGCCTTGGCCTTCTTGGCAGTGTCGGTATCGTTGGACCCCTCAACGGCAAGCACAGTCTTGCCCTTGCGCTTTCTGTTACGGCGCCGGCCCTTCTTCATTGGGGCAGCGGCGTCGTCATCCCTGGAGTTGGTTTCCACACCAGCGTCCTCGCCGGGGTATTTCCTCCCCTCTTCAGCCCGAGCGCACCTATCGGCCAGAACATAAAGTTCGGCCACATCCTTGACCTTGTTCATCGCCAGCTCCTCACGCATCTTGCGGTTACGCACATTCTGATGGAATGCACTGATCACAGCGGCAGGGTGTCACGCCCAATATGCGACCCTATCCAAAAGGAACTCGAAGGTCCCACCAAGGATAGACCCGCATATTGAGACGCTTTTGCAAGGTGGATATCATTACATCAACATTACATAATAGATGGGGATACATACAAAAGGCATACAATGCCACACATATACAACATCATCATACATAAGAGCATCATCCGACTACGGATGAAACACAAACAGAAACTCAAACGACATCCACCCTGCTAGCCCAGGCTGCCGACCTGAAACCTATCCCCTGATCGAAGAAGCAGAAGAAGAACTCAATGCAAGCAAGCATCGCTCTCGCGTCATGATCATCGCATAACCTGTACCTGCAACTGTTGTTGTAGTAATCTGTGAGCCACGAGGACTCAGCAATCCCATTACCATGGGTATCAAGACTAGCAAAGCTTAATGGGTAAGGAAGGGGTAAAGTGGTGAGGCTGCAGCAGCGACTAAGCATATATGGTGGCTAACATACGCAAATAAGAGCGAGAAGAGAGCAAGCGGAATGGTCGTGAAGCTAGCAATGATCAAGAAGTGATCCTGAACTCCTACTTACGTCAAACATAACCCAAAACCGTGTTCACTTCCCGGACTCTGCCGAAAAGAGACCATCACGGCTACACACACGGTTGATGCATTTTACTTCGAATCTGGTGTCAAGTTATCTACAACCGGACATTAACAAATTCCCATCTGCCTATAACCGCAGGCACGGCTTTCGAAAGATTATACCCAGCAGGGGTGTCCCAACTTAGCCCATGATAAGCTCTCGCGATCAACGAAGGATATACCTTCTCCCAGGAAGACCCGATCAGACTCGGAATCCCGGTTTACAAGACATTTCGACAATGGTAAAACAAGACCAGCAAAGCCTCCCGTTGTGCCGACAAATCCTGATAGGAGCTGCACATATCTCGTTCTCAGGGCAACACCGGATGAGACTAGCTACGAGTAAAACAAACCCTCAAGTTGCCCCGAGGTGGCCCCGCAGGCAGCTCAGTTCGGACCAACACTTAGACAAGCACTGGCCCGGGGGGCTAAAATAAAGATGACCCATGGGTTGGCCGACCCAAGGGAAGGGTATAGGTGGTGGTGAGGCAAATGGTAAAACCAAGGTTGGGCCTTGCTGGAGGAGTTTTATTCAAAGCGTACTATCAAGGGGGTCCCATAAATCACCCAACCGCGTAAGGAACACAAAATCTGGGAACATAACACCGGTATGACGGAAACTAGGGCGGCAAGAGTGGAACAAAACACCAGGCAAAAGGCCAAGTCTTCCACCCTTTACCAAGTATATAGATGCATTAATAATATAAGAGATATTGTGATATCCCAACCAAAATCTTGTCCACCATGGAGAAATCTTGAACTTCACCTGCAACTAGCAACGCTATAAGAGGGGCTGAGCAAAAGCGGTAACATAGCCAAACAACGGTTTGCATAGGAAAGGTATCAAAGGTTAGAGGTTCATGGCAATATGGGAGGCTTGATAAACAGGTGATAGGTAGCGCAGCAAAGCGATAGAACAAAGCAACTAGCATAGCAATGATAGTGGTGAGATCCAAGGTAGCGGTCATCTTGCCCGAAATCCCGCAAGGAAGAAGAACGAGTCCATGAAGAAGATGAAGCCACGAAGACGAACCAAGCGTAGACGAACGAATCCTCACGATCGCAACGAAACGGGAACTATCGAGAAGAAGCACACAACATGGTAAACACACCACACATATACAAGACATGATGCACATGATGCATGACAAAGCTACATGAAGCTACTCATGACAAGAGATGATGCAAACAAGAGCAACACATCAAGGCAAGTTTAAATGAGGCCGGGAACAACATATAACAATTCCGGTAAGTCCTCATATGCATATTTCGAAGTTGGTCCAGATCTGAATAAACCTTATGTTCAAGTTTTTAAATAGCAAGTTAATATGCACAAAGATGATCTACACGAGATTCTAGTCAAGTTACATATAAAGTTCATTTAGTTCGGAGCTACGGCCTAGAAGATATGAGCAACACAAGTTAAACATGGCATTGATGCAAAACGCACCCAAACATCAAGAAAACACACCAAAACAAGGATGCAACATGATAATATGAAGCTACATGCAATTCTAAGCAAGTTTCATATAGAGCACACTCAAAACGGAGCAACGGTTCAACACACACACACTATGCAAGTTATAGCAACAATTTGTCCAAAACATCAACTAGGCATATTGCAAGCATCAAAACAATAAGCTACAGCATCTCAACATGAAAACAAAAGACATGGGCATGATCTGCAGGTAAAGCATTACAAAACATGAACACTGAGCTATCTCCGGAAACTACTAGAACATGCTCAAACACACATGGCAAGATTGCAAATAATATCAGTTCAGACTTTGCAGAAAATAACATCAGGTTGCAATGTTTAGAGCTATCAAACAACATGTTACAGGAACTTATCATGGCAAACATAGGCATAGCATGAATCTACTAAATGCATAGAAGAAAAGTCCCTTAGTGACCATGAGCCAAAAAGGATCAGAAAATATGATGGGACCCATGTAAACATGGGAAGTTATATTACAGATTCAAACATGGCGGAAACAGAATTATGAAGGCATGTTGGTGAGCTTGTACCACTCACCACAGAGCATTACATGGCAAGACAAGGCAACCAACAGTAAGAAGACATGTTTGTGAAGCTAAGCATGGCAAGAGCAAGTCCATAGGGTGCATGTATCACTAACAATAATCATGAAAACAACTGAACTTAATGTTAACAGGCTCACAACAACATTATCAAGCAACTTTGGAGCAAGATTACAACAAGCTACAGCAGGCTATAATTGCAACCAGGGGCATGGATTGATAGAGGATAACATTTAGAACAAAATACCCTTAGTGAACATCTCCAGATTATGCATAGAATGACTTGTAGCAGCAGGTTTACATAGCATCACGAAATAACAGATTCAGCCAAGCAAAACAGCAACAGCGAGTACACTACTTAACAAGCTTGATTCACTCACCACAAGTCATTGCATGACAAGATAAGCATAGCATCAGCAAGAAGACATGTTTATGAAACAAACCAAGGCAAGAACAAGTTCATAGCATGCAAGGATCAACTACAACAACCTTGGCAAAAATTGAATAACATGTAAACAATCTGCCAGGAAACATTTTGGAGCAAACATAGAGCACGAAAATGACATGCTAGACTACTCTATAATTGCAACCAGGAGCATGAATGGCTAGAGTATAACCATATGTTCAAAACAACTAAAGTATATCAAAATATGCATGGATCTCTCTGTAGCATCAAGTTTACATGGCATCAAAATAACAGCAGAACAGGGACTAAAATCAGCAACATCACGATGCCTAGTTTGCATGCTTGTGCTAGTCACCACATTGATCACAAAAATACATGGCATACACCACTGTAAAGATGGCATGGCATAGTTCAAAACACATGTAGACATCAACCTCATAGGATGCACATATCAATCATGGCAAAAATGACAAAAGTGCATGTTCTGTTAACAGACAGCAGACAACATCATGAAGCACTCTTGCAACGATGCTTCAGGCATCAATATGAGCTCAAATGAACATGATGAAATGGAATGAAATGAAGTACTCGTTGAGATGAACAATTTGACATATTACACGCACAAAACGGAGCTACGGATGCAGAGATATGATGCGATGAACATAGCATGATAATGTCAAAATATTTCGGGACAGGAATTTCGGGGGTCAACCTGCGATTGGATCTGGATCGGGGCGCAGGAACCGAGGTCCACCGGAGTTTCTCGCCGGAGCTGAGGAGGTAGAAGGGGCCGGCGAGGTCGGGGCGACCGGAGGACGTCGGCGGCGGGGCGCTCGCGGTCGAGGAGGCGGCGGCGGCTCCCGAGCGCGGGGAGGCGACGGCAGGGC